>NW_007031715.1:976300-1022225 GCF_000164805.1 Carlito syrichta | reverse complement strand
GAGTAGCCGGAATTACAGGCACGCGCTACCACACCCAGCTGATTTTTTGATTTATTGTAGAGATGAGGTCTCGCTGCCCAGGCGTCTCAAACCCGCAGGCTCAGGCAATCCACTCACCTCACCCTCCCAAAGGCGCGGGATTACAGGTTGAGCCACTGAGCCCGGCTGTAAGTACCATCTTAAGTGGTGAAATGTCAAAGCTATTTCCATTAAAATTTTCACCACATCATAAATCTCTATTAGCAGTATTTCCTTTTCAAAATAGCTTTGGGGAATGAGTTAAAACAACAAAACAATAAAATAATGTATAATATTAAAATATTGGAAAAATAAGACATATAATAGTGCTTTGTAAAATTTTAAATGCAATGTAGAATTACTAGAATTAATATAAAAGTTTGTCAAACTAGTCAAATATTTTTTAAAAATTCAAAAGTTTATTGTTTTAATGAAAATAGGCAATATCAAACAAGAATTTTTTAAAAATAGCCAATTCTCTATTAGAACTTGTTAAATGATATTGGCATGCTTAATAATTTTCCAGTAATATTACTTATAAAAATCTATTCTACACAATAAATGCACTATCAGAAATATATATTTGCAGTAATATTTATAATGATGTTTTCCAAAATATTTTTTAAAAATATGAAAACTGACAGTATTATTAATAAAAGAATTAATGAATGAATTGTAGTAGATTTATACTATATAAATTACTCAAATATATTAAATATATAGTAATATAGATAATACAATAATCAAGACAGTATAATATAATAAGAATACACAAACTAAATAACTAACTAATAAAGAAATAGAACATGATGGGCAGAACCAGAACCACTTACAAACTCCCAAAATTTCAAAACAGAAGCCAAGGAAATTTGGTGGATAAGGACAGTCTCTTCAGCAAATGATGATGAGTCACCTAACAGAGAAAAAGTTCATTTTGTTCCTCACCATATTTCACATATAAAATCAATTTGGATAGAGTATGGACTTAAGACTTAAAGCTTAAAAACAAACCATTTAGAAATGTGTGACTATAAGGTAATATGTTTATGCCTTTTAATAGGCAAAGTTATCTTAGGAATTAATAATAATCATAAAATGCAATAATCATAAAAGAACAAATGGCAAATTGTATTTCATTAAAATTAAAAACTTTTTCTCTACCAAAAATGACACTAAGAGAATATGAAGGGAAGACATGGGTAAAAATAATCAATATACAAGTATCTGATAAAAGAACTATGTCCAACATATATAGAATTTTATAACTCCTAGAATTTTATAATTAGAAAACAGTGTAACTAAATCAAATAATAGAAAATGCTTGATTGATGTTAAGTAGAGGATATTGGAGTAACACTGAGGAGGAAATGTCTTTTGTCTCTTCCTGGTTCTTGTGCACTTCTTTTACCAGGCTCTTGCAGCTTGTGATTTCTCCCGTGTCTGGTTCGCATGTAGGCAGTTTCTCCAGTGCCCAATTCCTGCAGTATACAACAGTCAAGAGGACTCCAAACCCTACAGCTTTTCCTGGCACACACTCTGGTGACTGCAATATGAAATGCCACCAGTAGGCTACCTCTCTCTAAATAGCTTCACTGTACTTTTCCAGACAACTTTGTAACAAGTTCTGAGCAAAGCACTTCTCTGTGGGAAACTTGCTGTAGTATCTCAAAGGGCAGATTTTCAGCAATTTCCATGGGTAAAGTGATTTCCTCATCATCTAGTATATCATGGTCATACTCTCTCCACTGAGGTCTTGATCTCTTCCATGGGTGTAAATGGTGTCTTCCTCAGTTAATGTATTGATTTTTTTTTTAATTGCTATGTTACAAAGTTACCACAAGTTTGGCAGTTTAAAACATACATTTATTTCATAGATCCCATGGGTCAGAAGTCTGAGCATGGCTAAACTGGGTTCTTTCTTCAAGATCTCACAGGACTGCTATGAATGTGTTGCCCAGATTCTGTTCCTTTCTGTAGTTCAAGATACTTTTCCAAGCTCATGTCATTGTTGGCAGAATTTAATTTCTTCCAGTAGTAGGACTGACGTTCCTGTTTTCTTGCAGAATATTAGATAGAAGCTACTTAGCTCCCACAGCCTGACAGCAATTTTTGTCATATGGCCTCCTCCCAAACCTTCTTACAACATGGCAGTGCTATCTTTCAAAGCTAGCAGTAAAGAGAGTCTCTTCCTCCAGTCTCTTATGACCGACTATGAGATAATAAAAACTAATTATAGGAGTGATATCCCATTATTTTCGCAACATCTTATTGACTGGTAGTCACGGGTCCTACCTGTATTCAAGGAAAGGGGATTATGCATGGCACAACAATTGGGGGTGGAGATCCTGAAGACTGTCCAAGAAGTCTAATCTACACTGGTGCTCTCTCCTAACCCTAGTGATAATGGTTTTTCCTTTCTTTGAAATTCTTTAGGTTGCCTTTTATTTATTACTAGTCAGTCTACTGTTATGTCAGTTTCCTGTTGTGATTAACTCTTTGGATTAGAGATATAAAAACTTAAGCAATAAAGAGTTGACTAGTAAACATTCTGAGCATTTAGGACAGATATGATCCCTCACACACATTTTTTACTTTTGTTTTTGATTTTTAAAAAGTGTAAATCTTGTTAAAACTAAAAGTCATTCCCAGCTCACAAGCAATAGAAAAACAGATCACTAGTCAGATTGGATCCATGGGTCATAATTTTCCCATCTCTGTGATGCAGTAAACTTTTCCTATTCAAATAGCTGTGTGGTTTCTGTTTTCTGGTTGGTTCCAGAGTGACAGGATGAGAATTGAGGATTCTTTGTGGTTTTAGGCTTGATGACAGTGCTGAGCAACTTGACAATGAAAAAAGGGATACTAGCAGTCTGTGGCATACAATGGCATCATGATTAAGCAAGCAGTCGCCTTTGGTTGATTGCAAAGAAGTACCTATTGAAGTGAGTGCCTTGGGAGCTCAAGTACCTGCTGCACTAGACCGGTATGGTGGTAAAAATGACCATAAAGACTGTGGTATGAGAAAGATATTTTTCAGTGCACTTCAGTACCTACAAAAAGAATATGAGGAGCTCAGGATATGTCAACTTTCATTCTAATTAATCTCTTATTTCTTATAGCCACAGGGCTGATATTGTGAAAACAAAGCACATTCAATTCCATAACAAAATTCACAGTCTCATCAAGTTTTTCATGTGAAAGAGTATTGACTAGGGAAAAGAATGTGATTCTAAAATTTGGAATAAGGATACCTTCTTGGACCTAAATGAGAATCTTGAACTTCCTTGTCATTTTGAGCCTGCCTTAATAGTGGAAATAGCTTAGCTGCTACTGCTAAATGTCTAGGGAGGCTTGCTTTCTTCTGTTTAAAAAGAAAAAAAGACTTTGCTAAATCTCTCTGACTTCGTTGCCTTGAAAAAGGGTGAATATTTTTCCTACGTCTCACCACAACAATTTCTTGAGGTCACTTGACCCCTGACAAGGGTAAATAGAAGCATTCTCTGGGGACAAATATAAAATATGACCTCTAAGAAAATAGCTTATATATAAAAATAATCCCCAAACTTTGATAATATATCAGTACCAATTTCAAGAACATATGTAGGAAAGAATTCTAAGGGTGTTATGCCAAAGAATGTGGAATATACCACTGAATATATTTGTATGAATGCACTTAATAAGATTCTGGATTTAATATCCTTACTTGTTCAACTGGTAGTAGCACTAACTGCTTCCCTGTTTGATTGACTTAAACTTGGACACAAAGTTTGCTGATACTTAATAAGGTGTCAAATCTCCCCTGGTATGATGTAGAATAATAATTCCAAATGTTGGCCTCATTGTTTGTGGAATGCTAAGTAATGACATATGACATGTATCTTCCAGATGTCCAAAAAAATTAAAGAGTACATTTTTTTTTTTTGAGTTGGAGTCTTACTCTGTCGCCCAGACTGGAGTGCAGTGGCTGCTCCCGGCCACCGCAGCCTCGACCTGATGGGCTCCAGAGATCCTTTCGCCTCAGCCTTCCAAGTAGCCGGAATTGCAGGCGCGTGTTACCACACCCAGCTAGTTTTTTGATTTATTATAGAGATGAGGTCTCGCCTGCCCAGGCGGGTCTTGAACCCGCGGGATCGGCAATCCACTCACCTCAGCTTCCCAAAGATGCGGAATTACAGGCTGAGCCACCGAGCCCGGCTTAACAGTACATATTTTAATAAGACATTAAGAAATTTATTAATGAGGATAACATCTGCATCATTGGAAAGCTCTGAGGTTCTTCTCATTTTTAGGCCAGATATAATTGCAGGAGATGCCTGTGAAAGATAAGTTCACTGAGTGGATGTGAATGTGAACTATAAGACCCCAGAGTAGCAGAGGACAAATGACACTACTTATCTGCCAAAGAAAAGCTAGAAATATAAAGAGAAGTAAATAGAATACCTTGACCCTCAAAGGTCTTAGCAATGGTTAATTGATGATCATTGTGTCCCTAGGAATGAAATAGATGGGAAAACCATTAGCGTATTGCTTGATCTACATAATATCAAAAAGTTTGGGTCTGGAAACCAAAATTATCTTGACTCTGTTTGGTGCACTGAAAAGTCACATTCTCTGTCCAGTTTCCAGAACTTGGTCAATGCAGAGACTCAGAACTATTGTTAAACAATAAGATAGGGTTTATTGAGGAAGGACCTTGAACTGTTGCTGCAAGTACATATGACAAATGTTCCCTAAACCTTCACTAATTGAGCTGTGGCCATTGCTAGATAGACTATACATACGAAAAAGTGAAATGCTCAGACTTCTTGGGATTACTAGACACTGGCTCTGAAATGGTAATAATTGCTGGAGACCCAAAATGTTACTTTCCCAAGGTTGAGTTTTATGGTAGTCAATTCTTAGCTAGAATCTTCACTCAATCTGACTCAGAAATCTTAGTTTATAGATCCTTACTAATTATTTCCCTACTTCCTAAATGTGTAAATGAAATAAACATACTTGGCCACTGCAGAATCCCCACATTTTCTTTCTGACCCCTGAGGTAAGAGCAATTATGGTAGAAAAGGCTAATGATAGTCCCTGGAACTTTTACTCTCTAGAAAGTTACTGTGACAAAGGCAATATCACATCTCCATTGAAATTGTGAAGATTAATGTCATCATCAAACGTTTTAAAGAAGAAAGTAGAAAGTATTCTGTGGGAGTATCATGGACTTTGAAGTATAGTTAATATTGCTAGCAATGAATATAATGACCAGTGGGTTTTGCCTCTCCTACTTTAGGGATAAATGTAATAACATTTTCACTTGTAAAAATAGTTGTACCTTATTCGGTAAATATAACCTCCTTGTTAAATATTTCCTTATTGCACATATTCAAATGTATGTAGAAATGTCCCTATGGAAGCTGAGTAGCCAAAGAGATTATATCCCAGATATTATTATATTAATGTTCACATTATCTTATATTAGTTAATTATACATAAAATATGTTAATAAATTATTTCAATAAATCAATTACTATAATATTAGCAAACCCATATTTCATTGCTTACTCTACAAAAGTGAGACTGGACTCTTTAGTGATTGTTCCTTCATTGGTTGGTACAATTTCAAGAAATTTCCCAAGAGGGGACACCAAAGGAACATTGCAGGTGGAAGAAGGTGTTCTCTTCCAGGGGTGCAAGTGTGCCGCTCTCATGGGAGTCCTTATCATGTGATTTCTTCAGGACTGAGCTCCTCAGTGATTTCTCTGTCATCCAGTGAACCACAGACAAGCCCTTTCCAATAAAAGATAGATCTTAGTCCTGTGAATGAAGATTTGGGGGGTATGCTCTACTTCAGCCTTAGGGATTGTGGCTATTCCTTACATCTGTGATTCCTGAACTTTCTAGAGTCATCTTTATTTCTTACTATTTAATCTCTCATTACATTAATTCCTATTATATTTAACTATTTGTTTTTAAACTTTCCCTGGTTAATTATTGTGTGGTTTATGTCACATGGTTGGCCTTTAATTGATAGAGCTTGTTATGTTACATGATATTTAACTTACCTTCCCGCAATCTCAAATGAAGTAAAAGGAAACAACAAAGAACCCCATTAAAAAGTGGGAAAAAGACATGAATAGATATTTCCCAAAAGAAGATATACAAACAGACAACAGACACTTGAAAAATGCTCAGCCTCACTAATCATCAGAAAAATGCAAATCAAAACTATAGTGAGATACTATCTAACTTCAGTAAGGATGACCATCATTTATTAATCCGTTTTTTGACCGGTGCTGGCATGAGTGTAGAGAAAAGGGAATGCTTCTACACTATTGGTTGGAGTGCAAACAAGTTCAATCTCTATGGAAAGTAGTGTTGCAGTTTTTAAAAGAACCCAAAATTAGCCTTTCATATGAACCAGCAATCCCTCTCCGAGGAATATACCCAGAGGATCATGAATAATTCTACAAAAAAAGACTCCTGAAAACATATTTTTATTGCTATACCATAAACAATAGCAAAAACATAGAACCAACTCAGATGCCCATCAAAAGTGGACCAGATAAAGAAAATGTGGTACATATATACAATGGAGTATTATGTAGTCATAAAGAACAAAATCATGGCTTCAGAGTAAATTGGATGCAGTTGGAGACCATCATAATTAGTAATCTATCAAAGAAATGAAAAACTGAGTACCACATTTTCTACTCATAAGTGAGACCTGAATATTAATCACATTAGCACAAGGGAGGGATTGGCAGTTGGGTATTGTAATGGGACAGAGAGAATGGAGGGTGGGCACGTAACTACACAAAGGGTACTTGGTCCTATACCAGGAGGAGTGAGGGGCAGTTGGAGGCTCAAACTTCACCTACGTGCAACCTACTTGTGTAGTTAATCCTTACTTGTATCCCCACATATTATAATAAAATAAGATTTAATTTAAAGAAATAAAATAATGAAATAAAATATCTTCCAAAGCTGAGAGTTTAATTATTCATTCATGTTTGTAAAGCACATCACAGGATATACAAAGACAGAAGAATTTTTAAATGTTTTTATTTTTTAATTTAATTGATGTGGGATACAATTCAGGATTAGGTACATAAGTGGTCATTGCAAGGTAAAATTTGGGCCACGCTTTGCTCCACATATCACCTGGTGTGAGTTCAGGTACCCTTATTGATGTTATGTGACCCGTCTCACCTGGCAGTGTCCCGCCTCACTTGGCAGTGTCCCACTACTACCAATCCCTTTCTTATTGTGTTAAGATAAATGTTCAGAGTCCACTTATGAGTGAGAACATTTGGGACTTAGATCTTGGTTTATATGATAGCTCACTGGGTATTATAGACTCTGAATCCGACCAAAATGCTGCAAAGTTGATAATTTTGTCCTTTTTTATGGCTGCATAATAGTCCATTGTGTATATATACCACATTTTTCTTATCCAGTCTACTTTAGATGGGCAGCACAGTTGGTCCCATGCTTTTGCTATTGTGAATAATGCGGCAATAAAAATTTGTGTACAGATACTTTTTTATAGAATGATTTTAGTTTCAGAAAATATATTACCAGAAGGAGGATTGCTATATTGTATGGGAGGTCAATTTTTAATCTCATAGGAATTATCACACTGTTTTCCACTGAGACTATACTAGGCTACAGTCCCATCAAAAAAGTAGAAGCATTCCCTTTTCCCCACACCCTTGCAAACATCTGTTGTTTTTTGAGTTATTGATGATGGAGTTGGAGGTGGCATCTCAGTATGGTTTTAATTTGCATTTCTTTGATTATAAGAGAGACTCTGCATTTTTTCATGTATCTGTTGGCTGCTTGTATGTCTTCTTTTGAGAAATATGTATTCATACCTTTTGCCCATTTTTTAATAGGGCAGTTTGTTTTTTTTCCCTTTCAGCATGTTTGAATTCCTTGTTGATCCTGAATGTTAGGCCTTTGTCAGATATGCAGTTGGCAAATATGTTTACCCATTCTGTGGGCTGTCTCCCAACTCTCTTGATAGTTTCTTTTGCTTTACAGAATCTTTTCAGATTGATGAGTTTCCACTTGTCTATCTTATCTCTTATGGCATGGGCATTTGAGGATTTGATCAGGAATTGCTTGCATATTCCAACTTCTATAAGGGTGTTTCCTGCATTCTAAGATTCTTATAGTTTGAGGTTTAATGTTTAGGTCTTTGATCCATTTAGAGTTGATTTCTGTGTATGGTGATAGGTAGGGGTTCTGTTTCAATCTTCTGTATATGATCAGTTTTCCCAGCACTATTTACTGAATAGGTTCTTCTCTCCCCAGTGGTTATTGGTGGAAGCTTTGTCCAAGATGGGTTGGTTGAGAAATTGAAGTTTTGCTTCCAGAATCTCTATCCTGTTCCATTGGTCTATATGCCTATTCTTGTAACAATACCAGGCTGTTTTGATTATTGTAGCCTTATAGTGAAGTTTAAGGGCTGGAAGTATGATACCTCCCACTTTGTTTCTTTTGGTAAGGATTATTTTGGCTAATCATGGCCATTTATGTTTCTATATGAATTTTTGTATTGTTATTTCCAGATCTGAGAAGAATGATGCTGGTAATTTAATGGGTATTGCATTGAGTCTGTAGATTGTCTTTAGTAGGATGGACATCTTAACAATGTTAATTCTTCCAATCGATGTGCATGGAATATTTTTTCATTTGTTTGTGTTTTCTTTGATTTCCTTGAACAGTGTTTTGTAATTTTCATTGTAAAGGTTTTTCACTTCTCTGGTTGGAAGGTGCCAAGGTATTTTATTATTTTGTTTGTTTATTTATTTATTTATCTATTTATTTATTTATTTTGTGGCTATTGTGAATTGGAATGTTCTTTCTATTTGGTTCTCTGCCAGTTTATTGTTGGTGTATAAGAATGTGACTATCTTTTGCACATTTATTTTGTGCCCTGAGACTGTCAAAGTCCTCTATCAGTGCAAGGAAGTTTTTGGCTTATTTTCTTAGATTCAAGGTATAAAATCATATTGTCAGCAAAGAGGGACAGCTTAACTTCCTCTTTTTCTATTTAGATACACCTGATTTCCTTCTCTTGTCTGAGTGCTCTAGCAAGGACTTCCAACACTATGTTGAATAGGAGGGGTGAGAGTGGGCAGTCTTGTCTTCTCCTGGTTTTCAGGGGAAATACTTCCAATTTCTGTCTGATTAGCAATGTGTCGGGTGTGGGTTTATCATAGATGACTCTACTATTTTGATGTATGTTCCCTTTATGCCTAGATGTTTGAGGATTTTTATCAAGAAGGGATGTTGGATTTTATTGAAAGTTTTTTCTGCATTTAATGATGTGTTTCCTGTTTTTACATCTCTTGATGTATTTAATTACATTTATGGTCTTGCAGATGTTGAACTAATCCTGTACCTTGGGGATGAAATCTCCTTAGTTCATGATGGATGATTTTTGAGATGTGCTGCTGGATTCTGATTTGCTAGAATATTTTTGAGACTTTTTGCATCTGTGTTCATCAGGGACATTGGCCTGTAGTTCTCTTTCTTTGTTGGATATATACCTACTTTGGGTATCAATGTGATGTTAGTTTCAGAAAATGATTTGGGGAGTGTTCTTTCTCAATTGCCTGGAATACTTTCAATAAAACTGGTATCAGCTCTTCTTTGTATATTTTGTAGTATTCTGTTGGAAAGTCATCTGGTCTAGGGCTTTTTGTGTAGGTAGTTTTCTTATGACAGAGTCAATTTCCTGTGTTGCTATTGGTCTATTTAGGGTCTCAATTTCTTCTTATCTCAACCTGGGGAGGTTGTGTGATGTCAGAAAGCCCTCCATTTCATTCAGGTTTTCAAGTTTATTTCCATACAGGTGTGCATAGTAATCTTTGGTAATCTTTTGTATTTACTTGGGGTCAGTTTTGAGTTGATCTTTTGCATTTTTGATTGTGTTTGTTTGGGCTTTTTCTCTCTTTTACTTGGTCAGTCTGGCTAGGGTCTATCAATCCTTTTCATATTTTCAAAGAACCAGATTTTACTTTCATTGATTTTTTTTTTCTGTGATATTGTTGTCTTTTATGTCTCATATTTGGGCTTTTACTTTCATGATCTGGATTCTTCTGCTGAAGTTAAGGTTTTGGTGGTCATGTCTTTCCAGCTCCCTTAGGTGATGTGTTGAGCTGTTAACTCACGATCAATTTTCTTGATATGTGTTCACAGAGATATAAATTCTCCTCTTAGTACTGTATTCATGGCATCCCAGAGGTTTTGGTAAGATGTGTTTTCATTTTTGTTTGTTTCCAAGAATCTTTTAATTTCTGTTTTGATTTTTTGACCCAGGAGTTGTTCAGCATCATTTTGTTTAGTGTCCATGTCTTTGTGAGTTATAGGAATTTTGTTGATGGTGATATTTATTTTTATTTCACTGTGGTCTGAGAAGATTTGGCAGTATTTTCGTCTTATGACATTAGTTTATGGTTGATTAATAGCTAAGGATTTGGTCGATCTTGGAGTACATTTCATGTGGTGATGTGGAGAATGTATATTCTGTGTTTGCTGGGTGGAGTATTCTGTAGGTATCTATTATATCCATTTCTCAAGTGTCAAGTTGAGGTTTTGGATCTCCTTTTTTATTTTTTGCCTCAATAATCTATCTAGGGTTGATAATAGGGTATTTAGGTTACCAACTATGATAGTGTAGAGTCATTATCTTTCTAGCTTTATTAGCAGCTGCTTTATAAAAACTGATGCTTCTATTGGGTGTACATATGATTAGAATGAATATTTTGTTGTTGGATCAAACCTTTTATTATTATGTAGTTTCCTTTTGTGTCAGTTTTTAATTTTTGAAAGCTTAAATATTGCTTTATATGATATTAAAATCACAACTTTTGCTTTATTTTGTGCTCCATTCACCTGAAAATCTGTTTTCCATTCTCTACTTTGAGTCTGTGTGTGTTATTTGTGATAAGATGTGTTTCCTGGATTCAGCATATTATAAGATCATTTTTAAAAAATCCAGTTTGCCATTCTATGTCTTTTCAGTGGTGCATTTAGTCCATTCACATTTAGGATGATTATATTGAGATATGAGAGTTTATCCTTGTCATGAGACTTATATAAAATTATTTGAGGTTATTGTTTGTTTGTTTTCTTTTTGTTTATTTGTTTGTTTGTTTATTTTTGAGTTGGAGTCTCACTCTGTCGTGCAGACTGGAGTGCAGCGGCATGCTCCCAACCACCTCAGCCTCAACCTGCTGGGCTCTGGCGATCCTTCCACCTCAGCCTTCCAAGTAGCTGGAACTACAGGCACGTGCTACCACACCTGGCTAATTTTTAATTTATTGTTGAGATGAGGTCTCCCCAAGTGGCCCAGGCAGATCTTGAACCTGTGGGCTCAGGCAATTCACTTACCTCAGCCTCCCAAAGCACGGGATTACAGGCTGAGCCACCAAGCCCGGCTGTTTGTTTTCTTTTGAATTTTTGGTTGGTATATGTGTGTGTTTTCAATTTTGGAGTCATGATGCATGCTATGCTGATTTTTCTGTTTTTCTGCATTCTTGGGAAGAGAGTGGTCCTTTTTTCTTTCTTTTGTGCTTATATCTTCTTTAGTGTCTCTTGTAGGACTGGTCTGGAGGCAACATATACTCAGAGATTTTAATTCTCCTTCACTGATGAAGTTTAGCTTAACTGGGTAGGAAATTCTTGCTTAGAATTGCTTATCTTTGAGAACTTTGAAGATTGGACTCCAGTCTCTCCTACCAGGTTGTGTTTCCTTATTTATGTTTGCTGCTATTCTAATTGATCTCCCCTGGTAGGTAGTCTGGCCTTTCTCTCTCGCTGCCTTTAGGACTTTTTCCTTTATGCCTATTTGGTTTAAGTGAATTACTATGTGCCTAGGATTTGATTGTCTCCTTTGGTACCTTCCAGGGATTATCTGACTCCCTTGTATTTGGATGGTCAAATCTTCGATGAGATGTGGGAAGGTTTCTTGGATGACCTCTTGGAATACTTGTTCCAGTGTGCTCTCATTCTCCTTTTCTGTATCAGTGACACCAATCAGGCATAAGTTCAGTCTCTTTATAATCACACATCTCTTAACAGCTCTGTTCTGTCTTTTAAAGCTTTCTTCCTATGTTTTTAAGAGATTGGGTTTTCCAGTTTTTGGTTTCTAACTCTGTGATTCTTTCTTCTGCTTGGTTAATTCTACTTTCTATACTTGTCCGTTTGTTATTTATATTGTTCACTAAATTCTTTATTGCCATTATCTCAGTTATCAACTCTTTAATTCTTTCTCCTTGTCTTTCTTCATTTCTATTCATTCTCTCCATCAATACTTTGATATCTGGATTTGTGGTTTGAGACCAGTCATTCTGGGGACACTTCATTGTTTGACTTCCAAAGTCTATATTCTCAGGCAGTCTTTCCAGGAGTCTTAGGGGTGCCTGTGTTCTTCCATTGATTCTTCTCCATTTGTGTCTGATTTCCCCTCTCATTTTTTCTTCTTTAATTCTGTTGCTCAATGGGGGTGGAGACTTTCACTTCTGTTTGCTCACCCTCTTATTCTTCCTTAAGTGGAGCCTATGGTCTTGTTCATTTTGAAACTGGGTTGGGGGTGGGGAGCTGTGAAATCTTTTTGTGGTTTGAGATTTGATCAAAGTGTAATTGGGGGAACCACGTTCAGAAGCTGCCTGCAGATTGCAGTATCTACTGACAGGTTTGAAGCCCCTGGAACCCAATTCCCACCCTCTTACACTATATCCATGTGGTTGGAGAATATATATATCCCCTGAAATCAAAATGAGATAAGAGAAAGAAAAAAAACTGCAAAAGAAAGAAGGGAGAAGAAAGGAAGATGAAGAGAAAGCAGGAGAAGAAGGAAAACAGACAGGCAAGCAAACTAACATAAACAAACAAAGAAAAAAGAAGATATGGTCATCCTCAAAAAGACCCATATGCAAAACATGTAGGGAGAAGAAGATACAAACCAAGTCAAAAAACACATACAGTAAGATATGTATGAAAAAAGCAGGCAAAAAAAAAAAAAGTCTTTCTGGAACTTCAGGTTCCTTTTTATGTGTGTGTGGCATGTGCCAAGTGCTGCTGCTTTTGGCTTGCAGCAGTAGGGATCCTGTCCTCTGCTCTCAGTGTGTGCTTATCAGTCTGCTCTCAGTGTGGGTCAGACACCCCACAGATGCGGGGGAAGGGAGCTGAATCAGATCAGGACTCACCTCTATTCATATGCTACTAGGTCTCCCACTCCAATTGCATGTGTCTGTGTTTGGTCCACTGTGGGGTGGGGCATCTGTCTATGGCATTGTGCTATTGAAGAGTCCTCTCAGACCCAATTATGATCAGAGATTGTCTTTCAGTCTAAAAATTCAGGCTGCTCAGAACTGGGTGACCTACAGCAGGTCGCTGCCCAGTTCTGGAACAGAGAAAATGGCACCAGCCAGCATCTTCTCTTCTAGTGGGGCTCAGCTCCAGATTTCCTCCCCATACTTTCTCTATTTCCTGCTGCCAGTGTCTGTCCTGTGGCCTCAGATGGTGGTGTGGGCTAGGTGCCATGGTCCGAGAGATGACTGATCTATGTTGCTTTCTCCCAAGAGCTGTCCAGAGAGTGGCATATGTTCCTGCCCATGGAAGGCATCAAGTTCAGAGCACTGGTAAATTACAGACACTTTGGCAGGGGAACCCTGGATGCTTGATCCTGTGTCTTCCCTCAGTCAGACATTCACTCACCCTTGCACACAAACACATGAAGGTTCAACCTTATGCACATTCGCTTATGCAGAGACTCTCACACTCTGACTGGTTCTGTCACCATCTTGCTGTCTTTTTCTAAAATATTTTTTATTCATGCCACATATATAACATAATATATTAGATACCATTACTCTTTATAAATTATCTATCATGAAGAACTCAATTTTTCTTAAACAAGGAAAATTAATATTACTATAAAACTATATTATTAGTATTAATTTTAATATTCTTCCCTAATTTTCTTTCAAATAGAAAGAATTGCCATATCTTTTAGGAAAGAGTCATGCTTCCTAATCTTAGTTAAATATTCTGCATTAGAGTGATGTCTCCTTCTTAATGGTCACGTAATAAACATGATATATATTTTCCTCGCAGTGGTAATAGGCTATATGTAATATTGCAATCAGTTTATTGTTAATTAAAATCAGTTTTAAAAACTGGAAGGATTCTATTGAACCTATTATAATTCACTTTGAAAGAAAAAATATTTCACATTTTGGTGAATAAAAAAAAACTAAGACCTTCTAAATAGTGCAATATAGTGCTCAAAGAAGATTCTATACCCTTTATGACATTGAGTTATTTGTTAATATTAAAATAATGATGACATTGTTGCTATTTTAAAAGCTATCCTTTATCTCCCTAAACAAATGCTCCTTCATAATAATAGCAATAGTCAAGTTCACATTCTATGAGGTCCCTGAAAATTTAAGAATTTTTTTGTACATTGAAATATGCATTAACATCAATGTCTTGAAGACAAGATGATAATTTCAGTTCAGAAAAAAAGAGTAATTCAAGGTCATTTTTGAAATTTAAAATTATAAAAAGAAGCACTAGGGAAAAAATAAAAGTAAGCTATAAAACATTAATGGGAATAAAAATAATAAATTAATGCCATAACAAAGTTTTTTCAATTTATTTAAAAGAAAATAGTATTCTGTATGTATTGGGAAGACACATTAAAATTTAGAGTCATGAAAGGGTATATGCTAACTTGAAGAATTCTGATTGGTGCATATTAAACTAGCTAACTAATTGCTAAAATGGTATTTGTAAATGTTTATTTCAAGTAATTATTGTTTATAATATTAACAATTTTAAGAAATGTTATAAGGGTATGGTAAACCTCTAGAATAGTACTCAATAATCTTTGCCTTTTGATATTCATACTCTTCTGTAACCTTTTCCCCTTGAGTGAGAGCAGTACTCATTGGTTCATTTCTAATAAATTGAATACTAAAGAAATGATAGAATATTAGTACTAAGATTAGATTATAGAAAGGTTGAAAACTTCCTTTCTTTTCCTTCTCTCTCTCTCTCTCTATATATATATATAAATATATATATATTTATATAGCTATATAGATTGATATATCATTATATCTCTCAGAATTCTCACACTAGGAAGAAACAAGTTGCTTACATGGAAAGGAACTAATGTGTTTAGTCAAAATAGAGGAGACATGAGAGCTACCAATAGTCACCTGAGTCGATCCTTCCAGGGTTGAACCTCCTAATGACTACAGCCCAGTGAACACTTCAGTTACTCTTGTGAGGGACCTTGAGCCACAGGCACCTAGTTAAGCCATACCCAGAATCCTGACCCACAAAAACTGCAAAATATTAAAGATCTGTGGATTCAAACTGCTATGTTTGGAAGTAATAGGTTAAATGAGCTTAGAAAGGTAAATATATACTATATATACTACATATTTATAAATGTAAAGCAAGAGAGTAGAAATATGAATATGAATTACTGATTCCAACTTACAGGTTAAGGAAACAATACAATTTTTAACATTTAAAATCTGCAGAAAGTGCTTACATTAGAAACTAAATTTACTTCTTAATCTTGATTTGTTTTTGTACAAACTTCAAAATCAACACCTTCCCAAAAAGTTATTCTTCATGCAATAATTTTGAATCTTATTTACTAATTTTTTAACTGAATCTAATTTTGCCTTCAGGGATAAACATACATGTTCATTATGTAGTGGTGGGGATTGGGTCTCAGGTGGCCCATTCTCTAGATACTAAACATTGTGTCCCATAGTTTCTGAACTGTAGCACCCCATCCTCTTTCCCTTTAATTGGTGTACCCAGTATCTACAATTTCCATCTTTGTGATCATTTAGCTCTCATATATGAGTGAAAACATGCAGTGCTTTCTTTTCTGTTTCTGAATCAGCTTACTTAGGAAGATGATTTAAAGCTGCATCCATAAATATGATTTTGCTATTTTTTATGGCTATGTAGTATTCCATGGTGTGTATAAACCACATTTTTATTATTCATTGATTGGTTGATGGCATTTAGGTTGATTACACGTCTTTGCAATTGTGAATTGTACTGCAATGAATATGCGTGTGCAGGTGTCTTTTTTATATAACTATCTCTGTTCCCTACAGTAGATACCTAGTAGTGGGATTGCTGGATAAAATGTTAGATCAACTATTATTTCTTTGAGAAATCTCCATACTGCTTTTCATACAGGTTGTACTAATTTACATTTCTACCAACAGTGTTTTCTTTGCTTCACCTCTGTGCCAGCATCTATTACTTTTTAATTTTTTTAATAATGGCCATTCTAACTAGTGTAAGGTGGTATCTCATTGGGATTTTAATTTGCATTTATCTGGTGATGTGTGATGTTGAGGATTTTTCATATGTTTGTTAGCCATTTGTATATCTTCTGTTGAGAGATGTGTGCTCATGTCATTTGCCCACTTTTTAATGATTTTTTTATGTCTGACTTTTTAAAATTTATTTTATTCTAAAGATGTGGGGTACATTTCAGGATTAGGTATGCAAGTAATCATCAAGTCTGGACTTCCCGTTGGTCCCCACTTTGCCTGATTTGAGATCAAGTACTTGTATTAATGTTATGTGTTCCTGCTCCCCTGGCAGTTTCTGGCTACTGCCAATTCCCTTATTGTAGTATTATGGTAAATGTTCAGGGTCTGCTTATGAGGGAAAACATGGTAATCAGTTCTCTGTTGCTGATAAATCACTGAAAATTATAGACTCTAAATCCATCTAAATTGCTGCAAAATACATAATTTTGTGTTTTTTTTATGGTTGCTTAATATTCCATGGTGTATATGTAACACAATTATTTTATCCAGTCTAGTTTTGGTGGGCAGCGTGATTGATTCCATGTTTCTGCTGTGGGAAATTGTGCTGCAATAATCATGCATGTGCAGGTCTTTTCTGTAGAGTGATTTAAGTTATACTGAGTGTATTCCCATAAGGGGGATTGCCGGGTCATATGGAAGTTCAATTTCTGGTTCTTTAGAATCACCAAACTGTTTTCTACAGAGATTGTACTAGTTTACATTCTCAACAACAATGTAGAAGTGTTCCTTTTCTCTGCATCCTTTCTAGGATCAGTTGATTTTTGTTTTATTAATTATGGACATTCTTAATGGAGGTAGGTAGTACCTCAGTATGGTTTTAAATTGCATTTGTCTAATGATTAGGAAGACTGAGCATTTTTTCATGTGTCTATTGGCTGCTCATATGTCTTCTTTTGAGAAGTGTCTATTCATCTCTTTTGCACACTTTTTAATGGGGCTGTTTGGATTTTTCTTTTGTCATGTTTGAGTTCCTTATAGATCCTGGATGTTAGCCCTTTGTCAGATATGCAGTTGGCAAATATTTTTTCCCATTCTGTGGGCTGCCTCCCCATTCTCTTGATTTCTTTTGCTTTCAGAAGCTTTTCAGTTTGATGAGGTCCCACTTGTCTATCTTATCTCTTATGGTATGGGCTTTTGAGGTTTTGATCAGGAATTGGATGCCTGTTCTGATTTCCATAAGGGTGTATCCTGTATTTTCTAAGATTCTTAAAGTTTGGGGTTTTAAGTTTAGCTCTTTGATCCATTTAGACTTGATTTTTATGTGTAGTGACAGATAGGGGGACTGTTTCATTCTTCTGCATGTGGTCAGCCAATTTTTCCAGCACCAATTACTGGATAGGTTCTCCTCTCCTCAGTGGTTGTAGCTGGAGTCTTTATTGAGGATGAGTTGGTTGAGAAATTGAGGTTTTGATTTCAGAATCTCTATTTTATGCCATTGCTCTATAAGCCTGTTCTTGTACCACACCAGGATGTTTTGATTATTGCAGTCTTAATTTTTTTTTTTTTTTGAGTTGGAGTCTCACTCTGTCACCCAGACTGGAGTGCAGTGGCCGCTCCCGGCCACCACAACCTCGACCTGCTGGGCTCTGGCGATCCTTCCACCTCAGCCTTCTGAGTAGCCGGAATTACAGGTATGCACTACCGTGCCCAGCTGATTTTTTTATTTATTGTAGAGATGAGGTCTCGCCAAGTTGCCCAGGTGGGTCTCGAACCTGCGGGCTCAGGCAATTTACTCACTTCAGCCTCCCAAAGCACGGTATTACAGACTGAGCTACCAAGCCCTGCTATTGTAGTCTTATAATTGAGTTTAAAGTCTAGAAGTGTGTTACCTCCTGCTTTTTAAAATTAATTTATGTATTTATTTATCTGTTTGTTTGCTTATGTTTCCATGCGAATTTCTGTATTGTTTTCAGGTGTGAGAAGAATGATGTTGGTCATTTAATGCGTATTGCGTTGAACCTGTAGATGGCCTTTGGTAGGATGGACATCTTAATAATGTTGATTCTTCCAATCCATGAGCATGGAATATTTTTCCATTTGTTTGTGTCATCTTTGACTTCTTTGAGAAGTGTTTTGTAGTTTTTATTGTAAGGATTTTTTTTTCCTGGTTAGAAAGATGCTAAGATATTTCATCCTTTTTTTGTGTGGCTATGTGAATGGGATTGTGTTTCTTATTTGGTTCTCTTATTGTTTATTATTGGTGTATAAGAATGCGACTGTCTTTTGTAGATTTATTTTGTACTCTGAAATGTTGCCCCAGTCCTTTATCGGTGCAAGGAGGTTTAGGACAGATTTTCTTGGATTTTCAAGGTATAGGATCGCATCATAAGCAAAGAGAAATAACTTTACTGATTCTTTTTTCCATTTGGATACCCCTGATTTTTCTTCTGTCTGATTGCACTAGCTAGGACTTCAAAAACTCTGTTGACCAGGAAATGTGAGAGTGGCAACTTTGTCTTGTTCCAATTTTCAGAGAAAATGCTTCCAATTTCTGTGCATTTAGCAATTCGTTGTTTGTGGGTTTATCAAAGGTGACTCTTACTATTTTGAGTTATGTTCCCTCTATACCTAAGTGTTCAAGAGTTTTTATCGAGAAGGAATGTGAGATTTTTTTCAAAAGTTTTTTCTGCATCTAAAGATATAATCATGTGGTTCTTGTTTTTACATCTATTGATGTATTTAATTACATTTATGGTCTTGTGGGTGTATCTTGGAGATGATGTCTGCATCATGGAGATGATGTCTGTTTGGTCATGGTGGATGATTTTTGGGATGTGTTTCTGGATGCAACTTGCTAGAATCTTGTTGAGAATATTTGCATCTATGTTCATCAGAGAAATTGGCCTAAAGTTCTCTTTGTTTGTTGGATCTTCACCCTGTTTGGGTATCTGTGTAATTTTAATTTCATAAAATGATTTGGGGAGAGTTCTGCCTATCTCAATTGCCTGAAGTACTTTCAGTAGGAACGGAATCAGCTCTCCTTATATGATTAATAGAATTCTGCTGGTAATCCATCTGGTCAAGGGCTATTTTTTGTAGGTAATTTTCTTTTGACAGAGTCAATATCCTGGGTTGTTTATTGACTTCTTTAGGATCTCAATTTTTTCTTGTTTCAACTTTGGGGTGTTATGTGATGTTAGAAAGTCCTCCATTTAATTTAGGTTTTAGAGTTTGTTTTCATACATGTGTGCATAGTAATATTTGATAATCTTTTGTATTTCTTCGGGGTCAGTGTGACTTGATCTTTTTCATATCTGATTGTGTTTATTTGGGCTTTTTCTCTCTTTTTATTGGTCATTCTCTATAGGGTTCCATCAATCTTGTTTATTCTTTTAAAGCACTAGTTTTTGTCTCATTGATATTTTCCCCTCCTTGGTATTTTTGTCTTCTTGTATTTGAGCCTGTACTTTGGTGATCTGGATTCTTCTTCTGAAGTTAGGGTTTGGTGGTCTTGGCTTTCTAGCTCCCTTAGGTGATTTGTTAGACTATCACCTTTTTCTCTTTCTATTTTCTTGATGTGTGTTTGTAGAGACATAAATTTCCCTCTCAGAACTGTTTTCAGGGTGTCCCAGAGGTTTTGATGAGATTTTTTTGTTTTGTTTTCCCTTGTTTCCAGGAATCTTTAATTTCTCTTTTGATTTCTGTGTTGACTCAGGAGTTGTTCACCATTATGCTGTTTAGTGTCTATATCTTTGTGCATTTGGGGGGAATTTTGTTGGTGGTAATATTGATTTTTAGTCCACTGTGGTCTGAGAAGATGCATGGCAGCATTTTGATCTTATGAAATTTTTTTGTGCTTTATTTATGACTGGAGTGTGGTCAATCTTGGAGTATGTTCCATGTGGTGATGAGTAGAATACATATTCTGTGGTCATTGAATGGAGTGTTCTTTAGGCACCCTAAGTTCTTTTGTTCAAGAACCAAGTTGAGTTTCCAGATATCTTTGTTGAATTTTTTGTCTCAGTACTCTATCTAGGGTTGTTAGTGGGGTATTTAATTCTCCAGCTGCGATAGTGTTGGAGTCAATATCTTATTTTTAGTTTACTTAGTAGCTGCTTTACAAAAGCTGGTGCCTCTGTGTTGGGTGCATATATGTTTGCAATGAATATTTTTTGTTGATAGATTGATCCTTTTATCATTATCCTTTTGTAACTTTTTAAATTTTTGATAGCTTAAATATTGTTTTGTCTGATATTAAGATCATGACTCCTGCCTTCTTTTGTGATTTATTCACCTGAAAATTTGTTTACCTTCCTCTTAACTTTGTCTGTGAGTGCTCTTTGTGGTGAGCTGAGGTTCCTGGAGGCAGCAAATTCGTGGGTGACGTATTTTTATCCAGTTTGCCATTTTATGTCTTTTTAACATAGTGCATTTAACAGTGATGCATTTAGTCCAGTCACATTCAGGTTGATTATCGAAATGTGAATGTCCCTGGTATAATGTCCTTACAAGGGTTGTTTTGTTTTGCTTAGCTTTTGTGTTCACATATATAATTGCTTTCATTTTTGCAGGTATGCCATGTGTTCTGCTGCTTCTGTGTTTGTTTGTGATCTTGTGAAGTAAATGATCTTTTTGTTTCTTTTTTTCTTCTATGCACAGTACCTTTTTAATCATCTTCTGTAGAGCTAGTCTTGAAGCAGCATATTCTCTTAGGGATTGGATGTCTGGAAAGGATTTTAATTATCTGTCACTGATGAAGCTTAGTTTGGCTGGGTAGAAATTTTGGATTGAAATTGTTTATCTTTGAAAACATTAAAGATTGGGCTCTAATCCCTTCTGACCTATAGTGTTTCTGCAGATAAGTATGCAGTAATTCTGATTGGTCTCCTCTGGTAGGTAGTCTGACCATTTTCCCTTGCCGACTTTAGGATTTTTTTTTTTATACTTACTTTGTTTAGGCAAATTACTATGTGTCTAGAGATTGGCCTTCTCATAAGATTTCTTGCAGGGGTTCTCTGGATCTCTTGTGCTTGTATAGTCATCTCTCTGGTCAGATGAAGGAAGTTTTTTGTTTGTTTGTTTGTTTGTTTGTTTGTTTGTTTTTAATGACTTCATGGAATGTTTTCTGCTTTTTTTAATGACTTCATGGAATGTTTGTTCCAAGGTGTTTTCCATTTCTCTTTCTATTTCAGGTATTCTGATCAGATGTAGGTTTGGTTTCTTGATAAAACTGTAAACTCTTGTAACGTTTCCTCTTTCTCCTTAAGTTTTTTTTTTTTTTTCGATGTTTTTAATAGATTGGGTTAATTCCATATTTTGGTCTTCCAGATCTGAGATTTTTTCTTCTGCTTGGTCAGTTCTATGCCATGCTTGTCAGCTTGTTATTTATTTCTTGAATGGAGTTCTTTATTTCTGCTATTTCTAAGTATGCTTCCTTGAGTCTGTCTAGCTCCTTGAAATTTCATTTAGTTTTAGCTCTTGCATTTCTTGATTTTTACTTGTTCTATCCAATGATTCTCTAATCTCCATAAATATCTTCTGGGTACTGTCAATTTGGGAGATAGCCATTGTTTGTGTCCCAGTAGCTGTTCTTTCTCGCACTGACTCTTTGTTGGACTCTGATGGTTACCAGCAGTTTTCCATTGGTTTTTCTTCATTTGTACCAGTTCTCTTATCTTTCTCTTTAATTCTGCTGCTCAGTGCAAAATGGAGAAGCAATCAATTTGAGTATTTGCTCTGCCTTTTGTCCTTCCTTGAGCCAGGGCTCCGGGTTTGTTCATTATAAAGTAGGGCTGGGGGTGGGACATTGTGCTATCTCTTTACAATTTTGAGCACTTACTAGGGAGTGGGGAAGCTCTAAAAATTCTGAACCTATTGGCAGATCATAATGTTTGTTATCTGATAAATGGGCTAGCTGGGACTCGCTCTTTGTCTCTGCACAATATGAACTTACAGTGGGTATGCTTGCGTAGACTCTGAGTCCAAGATAGTGTATAAGAGGGAAAAGTGAGAAAAAAACAGAAAGGAGGAAAAAGAGAAGAGAACTGAAAAGAAAATAAGAAAAACAAAGAAAGAAAAAACATTTTTAAAAGTGCAAGAACACAGAGAAATTGAAGAAGGAAATAAAAGAGGAAAACAACCAACAAAGTAACCAAATGAGATAATCAAGCAAACAAACTAATACCCTCCACCAAAAACCAAAACCAAAAATGTTGATAAAGAATTTTCATCTTTAGTATGTGTCTTTGAGGGGAGGACTTCCTCTTATGATAGGTTCTGTGACTGTTACTGTAGGTTTCCTATTCACTGTTGGCATTTAGGATGTTAGAATACTCACCCCTTGCTGCCTGCAATTGTTACCCGTCATGTGCCCATGTGATGGAAGGGGTCAAAATAACTTAACACAGCATCTCTCAGGATCTCCCCCTCCTTCTTTCCTAACCAGCTTTGTCACAGATCCCACAGCATCCAGCTCAAGGCAGGGGAATAGGGCCTCCTGTCTATGACCTGCCCTTCCCATCCCTTTCATCTGTTGCTAGGGGTGGGGGAGAGTCATTTAGGCACTCACCAGCCTACTTCTTGGTCAGTTCCACTGTCTGAATTTATCCTCCAGCAGCTGGCTCAGGGTGGAGGGTGGATCATCTGGGACCCTATATCTGTTGTTACCCAGCAGGGCTTGTGCAGTGGGGGCAATGTTTTCTGAGGTCTCAAAGAGAAGCCCCAGATGCAGTTCTGCTGTTCTACAGAGTCCACCCTGGGACCCTTCTCTGACCAGGCATTAGGGAGTCTGCCCAGTTTCTCTGTCAGTTGCCGATCCTGTCACCAATGGAGTCAATAACTCCTTCTCCAGCAGTTACCACAGTCTCTGGATCTTGGGTCCTGGCAGCTAGTCTTAGAGCCCAGGTCAGGTTTGGGGTGGCTTCTCTGTGCTGTTTTCTTGGGACTGTGCCTCAGGCTATCTTGCCGCACCACCTCCATGGCCCTTGCTGCCATCATTCAGCCCAGTGCTGTGGTGTTGGGGTCAGTAATAACTCTAGGAGTTCTTCTAGGGAAAAGTTCTGCTGATTTTAGAAAGTGGTGCTCAGTTTCTGTGCTCAGGAAGCACTAGGGTCCAAGCAGAGCAGCTGCAGCACCACCCGCTTCATCAGGAGGGACCTGGCTACTTGCTCTCAAGTCCCCACTCAGTCAGTCTCTTACATTCCCATTTGCACACAGAAACACATGCAGAATTGTCCATACAATCACACACACAGAGACTCATGCAGTCCAACTGGCTATGCTGCCATCTTCCCAGAAGTCCGTTTCCCACTTTTTAATAGTTATTTGCTTTTTTCTGGATGATTTGTTGCATTCTTGGTAGATTCTGACTATTATTCCTTTGTCAGATATAATTTGTGAATAAATTATCTCAATCTGTAGGCTGCCACTTTGCTTTGTTGATTATTTCTTTTGCTGTGCAGAAGATGCTTTTTGGTCTAATTAAGTCCCACTTATTTATTTTGGTTTTAGTTGCATTTGTTTTGGGGGTTTTAGCCATAAATTCTTTGCCTAAGTCCATGTCCATAAAAGTTTTTCCCAGGCTCTCTTCTAGGATTTTTGTGGTTTCTGATCTGACATTTAGGTATTTAATCCATCTTGAGTTAATTTTTGTATATGAGGAGAGATATGAATCAAGTTTCATCTTTTCGCATGTAACTAATCAATTTTCCCAGTATGATTTGTTGAATAGGGTATCCTTTCCCCATTATGTGTTTTTATCTGCTTTGCCAAAGATCAACTTGTAGAAGGTGTTTGGGTTTACTTATGGATTCTCTGCTATGTTCCTTTGAGCCATGTATTTGCTCTTGTATCAGTGCCATGCTGTTTTGGTTACTGCAGTCTTGTAGTGCAATTTGAAGTCAGGTAATGTGATGCCTCCAGCTTTGTTCTTTTTGCTTAAGATTGCTTTAACTATTCTGGCTCTTTTTTGGACACATGAATTTTAGGATTTGGGTTTGTATTTTTTTTTGTAATTCTGTGAAAAATGATATTAATAGATAAATAAAAACTCCATTAAATCTGCATATTACTTTGGGTAATATGGTCATTTTAATAATGTGGATTCTTCTAGACCATGAGTGTCCATTTTTTTGTGTCCTCTGCAATTTCTTTCTTCAAAGTTTTGTAGTTATCCCAGTAGAGATATTTCATTTCCTTGGTTAAATATATTTCTAGATAGTTTAGCTTTTCAGTTACTATTGTAAATGGAGTTGAGTTCATGACTTAATGCTCAGCTTGGTTATTATTGCTGTCTAGTAATATTTGTGATTTGTTTGTGTTGATTTTGTTATCCTGAAGTTTTACTGAAGTCATTTATCAAGTTCAGGAGTTTTTTTTGAGGAGTTTTTACAGTTATCTAGGTATAAGAATATACTATTGGCATAAAGAGATTGTCTGAATTCTTCTTTTTCAATTTGGATACATTTCATTACTTTATCATGCCTAATTTCTCTGGCTAGAACTAACAGTACCATGTTGAATAGTAGTGGTGAAGGTGGGCATCTTTGCCTTGTTCTGAGGGGGAATGTGTCCAACATTTCTCTTTTCAGGTTGACGTTGGCTGTGGGTTTGTCATAAATGGCCTTTATTATTTTGAGGAATGTTCCCTCTATGACTATGTTTCTGAGTGTTTTTATGATGAAGGGATGCTGGATTTTATATAATACTTTTCTGTGTCTATTGAAATTATCATATAATTTTTGTTTTTAATTCTGATTATGTAATGGATGATGATTATTGACTTGCATATATTGAATCATTCTTGTATTCTGGGATAAACCCACTTTGTCAGGGTGTTTTGATGTTATTGTTGTTGTTGTTTTAATGTACTGTTGAATTTAGTTTTCTATTACTGTTGAGAATTTTAGTGTCTATGTTCATAATAAATATTGGTCTGTAGTTTTCTTTTTTTACTGTGTCATTTTTTTATTTTGGTATCGGAGTGATACTGACTTTGTAGAATGAGTTAGGGAGGACTTCCTACTCTTCCATCTTGTGGAATACACTTGATAAAACTGATACCAGTTCTTCTTTGAAGTTCTGGTAGAATTCAGCTCTTAGTCACCAGGTTCTGAGTATTTTGTTGTTGTGTTGGGAAATTTCTAATTACTGTTTCAATCTCACTACTTGTTATTGTTCTATTCAGGGTTTCTGTTTCTTCCTGATTCAAGGTCGAGGATTGTATGTTTCCAATAATTTATTCATTTCCTCTAGACTATCTAGTTTGTTTACATAGAGGCATTCAAAATAGTCTTGAATGATTGTCATGAATTTCCATTGTCTTAGTTGTCATGTCTCTTTTCTTTTCTGATTGAGCTAATTTGAGTCTTCTCTTTTCATTTCCAGCTAGTGGTCTGTAAATTTTGTTTATCTTTTTAAATAACCAAATTTTATTTTGTTGATTCTTTGTATTTTAATTTCATTTAGTTTTGCTATAATCTTCATTATTTATTTTCTTCTGCTAACTTTAGGTTTGGTTTGTGTGTGTTTTCTTAGTCCCTTGAGGTGTAATGTTAGCTTATCAATATGTGATCTTTCAGTCTTATTAATGGAGACTTTAAGTGCTATAAATTTCCTCTGAGCACAGCTTTGACTGTGTCCCAGAGGTTTTAATAACTTGTTTCATTGTATCATTCTTGTCAATGAAATTTTTGATTTCCACCTTGATTTCGTTGTTCACCATGACATTCAGGAGCAAATTGTTTAACTTCCATGCCCTTGCTTGGTTCTTCTTGGAGTTAATTTATTCTTGGAGTCAATTACTAGTTTTATTCCACTGTGGTCTGAGATGGTGCTTGATAAGACTGATTTTTCTGAATTTATTGAAACTTGATTTGTGGCCAATCATGTGGCCTATCTTGGATAATGTTTCATGTGCTAATGAGAAAATGTATATCCTGTAGTTTGAGGATAAAATGTTCTGTAGAAGTTTGTTAGTTCCATTTCCTCTGAAAGTCCTGTATAATTCCAATGTTTATTTGTTGACTTTCTTCCCTGATGATCCATTTATTGCTGTCAGCAGAGTGTTGAAGTCTCTTACTATTATTGTATTGCTGTCTATCTCTTTGTTTTAGGTCTAGTCGAATTTGTTTTATAATGATGGGGGACTCTAGTATTAGGCACATATATATTTAAAATTGTTATGTCTTCTTATTGAGTCCTTTTATCATTATACAGTAGCCATCTTTGTCTTTTTTTTTTTTTACTTTTGCTAATTTAATGTCTGTTTTAACTCATGTGAGAATGGCTACTCTTGCTTGTTTTTGGTTTTTGCATGGGATATTTATTCCACTCCTTCACTAAGTCTATAATAGTCTTTGTAAGTTAATTAGGTCTCTTGAAGGTAGCAGATATTTGGGATGTGTGTGTGTGTGTGTGTGTGTGTGTGTGTGTGTGTGTGTTTAAATCCATTCTGCCAGTCTATATCTTTTTAGTGGGAAATTGAGACCATTTGTATCATGAGCTAATAATGATATGTAAGGTACTAGTCTATTCATCATACTAGCTGTTATCTGGTTGCTTTATTTATTTTCCCTATTGCTTTGGTGTTCCATAAAGCCTGTGAAGTTTACAATTTCCAGAGTTTTTTCTGTTGGTGTATTTCAATCTTTTGTTTCAGTATTTAGAAGTCCTATGAGTCTTTCTTGTACAGCCAGTCTAGTGGTGACAAATTCCCTCAGCATTTGCTTGTCTGTGAAAGAATCTATTTCTTCTTCATTTATGAATCATAGTTTTGTAGAATACAAAACTTTTGGCTGATGTATTTTATTTGAAGTGATTAAAAATGGAACCCCAATCCCTTCAGGCTTGTAGGATTTCTTCTGAGAAGTCTCCTATAAGTCTGATAGGATTATCTTTGTGAATTATCTGATGCTTTTGTCTCACTTCTCTTAAATTTCTCACCTTCATGTTAACTTTGCACAGCTGGATAACTATATGCTTGGGGATGACCCTTTTGCAACAAATCTTCTAGGAGTTCTTTGGGCTTTTTCTGTCTGGGTGTTTACATCTCTGGCAAGGCCAGGGAAGTTTTTCTCCTATATTTCCTCAAGTAGTTTTGCCAAGCCTGTTGCTTTTTCTTCTTCCTCGGGAATACCTATGATTCTTAGGTTTGGACATTGTACCACATTTCTTGGAGACTTTGTTTCATTCTCTTAATTCTTTTTCCTTTATTGTTGTCTGATAGGGCTAATTAAAAAGCCTTGTCTTCAAGTTTTGAGATTCTTTCTTCTGCTTGTTCTAGTCTAATGTGAAAACTTTCCACTGCATTTTGTACTTCCTGAAATGCTTTTTTCATTACCAGAATATTAGTGTGTTTTATTATGTCTTTGTTTTTTGTGTCTATCTCTTCAGATTCTTTTTCATTCATGTCCTGAATATTTTTTAAAATTATTTTATGTTAGTTTTCAATTTTTCCCTGAAATTCATTGATCAATTTTATATTCAAATGTTTAAATTATATGTCTGGAATTTCAAAAATTTCGTTTTGGTTAGAGTTTATTTATTAAGAGTTGATGTGATCTTTTATAGGTATTGGAGAACTCTGTTTTTTCATACTACCAGAATTATATTTCTGGTTCCTTCTCATTTGGGAAGATGATTTCTTCTTATTTGTGGTTGGTAGGTGCTGACATAGGAACTGTAAGGTTTCCTTATTTATACATAGCATTGATGTAGTGAGTTTTCTCAGTTGCCACATGTGGCAGGTTTTGCTCTGAACCTGCACTGGCTCACAGCATCCAGAGTGACCAGTGACTTGGAAAATGTTGTTAGCTAGTGTTTGGAATCAGGCCTTCCCCAAAGCTCAGGTACTGTCCAATGTAGTAGGCTGTATTGACCTCTTACCAGGAGAAGGCACTTGTAAGAGAAAGCTAGCTGCAATGTTGGCTGTATGGTTTCTCCTTGGCAAGTGTTGCTCCAAGGAAGTGCCCTGTCAGACTAGACTAAGGGGAGGGTTTCAGGGATTTCCCAAGTTCCCCGTTTTGAACTTTTGTGGAGGGTGCAAGGGAAAGGAGCTGAAGCACCCTGTAAGTGTGCACTCTTAGCTACCACAGTGGGGATTAGGAGAAAGTCCCAGGACACTGGGGTAACACTATTTGTGGAGAACAGGCATAGAAGTGTTTAAAAGGGGAATGAGAAGTTACTATGTAAACATTTCTCACCTGGCTCCCATCTTGGCCTCAGGCAATCTGCAATCCGAATGTTAGGGTGCCTCAGGTGTTTTCAGGTAATCCAGCAAGACATAAACTCTGCAGCCAGCCAAGAAGATTGCCTTTGGTGCCTATCCTCTCCCAGGTTGGCTGGAAAACAGTCGCTCCACCCTGCAAGTGCTGAGTTCCTAGAAAATGGTGGTTGGTAATGCTCAAGGCTTTTTCTCTGCATCACTTTATGTTGAAGTACAGCTGTGGGGAAAGCAGTTTCCTGTGAGGGACTAGGGTCCTGCAAAGCTCAGGGGTCCCTGCAAGTTTATGACAGAAACACACCTGTCCTGAACTACTCCCCCCACCCCACATACACTGCATTTAAAGGCTGTGGTGTACTGTGGTGGTACAAGCAAAAGCCTAACCAGTTTCAGCCCAGGGTAGTGGAATTTTTTTTCTACTTCTTTGCTCTAAGTGGTTAGTATCACTCCACTGGAGATTCATAGGGTATGTTATTGTATCCATTCCTCTCTGGGTGTTGAGAAAACTCTCTCTACCTTGGTTTACTCCATAGGAAAAATTCACTTTAGCTGTCACCTGTTGGCCATCTTAAACTCTCTAAAATATATACACATAATAATCACAATGTTTACATTAGCCTGCTCCTTTCTTTTTGATACTAAACAAAAATACAGACATATTGATGTGATCAGTTAGAATTTACTATATATACGTGTGTGTGTGTGTGTGTGTGTGTGTGTGTGAGAGAGAGAGAGAGAGAGAGAGAGAGAGAGAGAATTGGCACTCTTCTTATAGGCAATGATAAAGAGCAAGAATTAGCACAGAATTAAGAACAAAATCAGAGGGGATTGAAGTGCATGAATGGAAATATGTCTGTGAAATGAAATAATGAGTATCTCATTACTTAAATTATTTTAAATTGTCAGAAAGCTTTTAGAAAGGAGTTATGCATTGAGAGAGGTGTATAAAAATACAAGCATAAATGGAAGTTCCTCTTCCCACAAATTTGTAAAGAATAATCTTTATAGCTTGTTTTTCCATTGCCATAACATTTCAATAACTATTGAAAATCCAAGAAAAACCTATTAGTTTCATTAATTAGAGAATGGTCAATTGTAATGACATAAATAATTAAATACATTAATGATGAATAGAATTATAAGCAGGCACATAGATAGAACTATAGATAGAACATTTAAGGCAAAGATTAAAATAATCTCTAATTGAAAATAATGCAGTCAGAGAATATTCCCAGTGGTAGAGAAGGCTAAGCATTCTATAAGAATGGAAATACATCTTTTTATTAAAATAAGTTTAAGAGATCTAATAATAAACTTATTTAATAAGTTTATTAAATAAGTTTAAGAGATCTAACGTATAACAGGGAGACTCTAGTTAGCAATATATTGTATTCTTGAAAAGTGCTGAGAGAGTAGGTGTAAATTGTTCTCAACACTAAGTTGATAACTATGTGATATATAGTTAATTAGCTAGATATAGTCATTCGATAAGGCATACATACTTCAAAAGATCATTTATATATGGTAAATGCATACAATTGTATCTATCAGTTTTAAAATCAAATTTTATTAATAAAAATAAAAAAAATATTTTATTCTTTTTGGACACACAGTTACTTTGATTAGCTCCATTTGAATTTAGGAGTGTTCATGTTTGAACTTTGGCCAATGATCTATGCTTTTAAGCCTGCTCTTTAAAATGTGTGACTTACATATTCTTTTCTGTTTGTGACTACCTGGCATGTAGACAAATCTCAGAATGATTGTGACAATTGTCAGTTGAAAGTGGACCAATCACAATATGCAAGAAAGTGTGGCATTTTAATTATTAAATTATGAATACCATCCTACTGGGAAAATCACATAAGAATGAGACTTAAGCAATTATTGAGTTACATCACTATATTTTGTTGTTTTTAAATTTATCCATCACAGCAGCTAACATTTTATTCTTTTTATTAATATATTTGTCAGATAAAAAATTACATGTATTTTCACAGTAAAAAATATAAATATCAAAAGATACTAAGAATATTCTGCATGTATAGAAAGTGCATTTAGTGGTTAAGAGCACAAAATTTTGAGCTTAGTTTGAAATCTGACTCCACACTTAAAAGTTATGCCATCATAGTTTAATTAAACTTGCAATATTTCAGTTTCCTCATATATATAAAATGAAGTTAATATTAGTTGCTATTATGTATCATTATGTGGCATGAGTGTGTGAATATATTTAAAGCACACTTTAATGATAACTAGTATAGTGTAACAATTCAATAGCTAAAATTTCCTCCCCCTACTTTTTTTTCTTTTTCTTTCTAAACTTTTAATCTGATAATCATGCTTATTCTATACTTTATCCCTCTCTTTACCTTCACGGAGGCATTTTATTATTTCAAAGACACTGCAAATGACTGAAGACAATAAAACCTATCTAGTAATTTTGAGATAATCTGAGATAATTGTAAACAACCCAAACTGACACTTGAGTACAAAATGAATCCCTGGTGGGGATTGAGGTACTGGCAGGCCTGGTCTGCTAATGGCACTGTCAATACCTGTGTGTTCAACCCTGGGATGCAGGGACCAGTGTGATCACTTCACCATGGACATAGCCAGTTTGTAAGCACCACCTGGGTACTCAGGACTGACTTACCATTGCCACCACAAACACCTGGGAGTTCCAACCAGGAGTTCAAAAAACATTGTTTGAAGTCTGATGCTGACTGGGTGTGGTACCTCAAGTCTGTAATCCCAGCACTTTGGGCAGCAGAGGCGAGAGGATTACCCGAGCCCAGGGATTCAAGAACACATTGGGCAACTTGGTGAGACCTCGTCTCCACGATGTATCAAAAATGTTAGCCGTGCTTGGTAGCACTTGCCTGTATTTCCGGCTACTTGGAAGGCTAAGGCAGAAGGATCACCTGAGCTCAGCAGATTGATGCTGGGGTGGCCATGAGCAGTGTGCCACTGCACTCCAGCCTGGGAGACAAAGCGAGACTCTAACTAAAAAAAAAAAGTCTGATGTCATCACTGCTGGTACCAACAATACCAACCAGGAGCGTATGGACAGACTCACTTGTCCCACTTATACTTACACATCATCTGGGATGTAAAGATTGGCTCACCATCGACAGTGCCCAAACATGCCACCTAGAGGCTTAAGGACTGGTCCATCTGGTGCCCATGTACTCGGGAAAGCCTTACGGGAGCCTCAACAAAACAATCACAGCCTAAGCCACTAAAGAACTAAACAGACACTGTGAATGTTCATTACAGACAAATACAGAGACAGCACCATAATACCCACCCAACGAAAGACAAAGCACATATATAGTAAAAAGACTGTCTTGATGAATATTTCCTCAAAAAATTGAAAAAAAAGGGACAGTTACACTATATGCACAGATGTTAATATAAGAACATAAGGACCATAAAAAAGCAAGGAAATGTAATATATACAGAGTAAAAAAAAATTCTCAAATAAAATAAAATAAAATAAAATAAATCTATAAAATGCCTAAAAAAGAATTCAAAATTACATAAGGAAACTGAGGGAGATACAACAGTACACAAATGAACAATTCAAAGAAATTAGGAAAAAATTATTATATAAATGAAAACTTCAACAAAGAGATAGATAACATAAAAACTAACTAGATAGCCTTAAAATTAAGAAGTTAGTGGAAAAAAAAAACTTACTACTTAAACCTTCAAGGAAGACTAAATCAAGGAGAAAAATAATTTCTGAACTTTAAGGCAGATCATTTGAAATAGCCCAATCAGACAATAAGTAAAAATAAGAATAAACAAGAATTTTTTTTCCAATCAATATTTTTTATTATGGTTTTGTGGGGTACAGTTAAGAGTTAGGTGTACAATTACGTTTCATTCAGGCACCCTGTTGATAAGAGGTTAAACAAGAATTTTAAAAGTCTACGTGACAATGGGATAATATCTGAACAAATATATATTCAAATTTGAGGAGTTCCAGAAGGAGAATAAGTGATTTTTTTTAAAAAACCAATTCAATAAAATAAGAACTAAAAACTTTCCAAGTTTTGGAAGAGATATATCTACCAGATATAAAAAGCTCCAAGTTCCTCAAATAGATTCAGCTCAAAAAGTTCCTCATGTAGGTACGCTATTCTCAAACCTTCAAAAGTCAAAGACAGAGATAATTCTAAAAATAGCAAGAGAAAAACATCAAGTTGCGTATAAAGAAATTTTCATCAACCTAACAATGGTTTTATCAGCAGATATCATACAGAACAGGAGAGAATGACATGATATATTCAAACTACTATAGAAAACAACAACAGCAACAGCAAAGCCAAGAATAAATACTGTACCTAATAAAGTAATCCTTCAGAAATGGAGAAATAGTCTTTTCTAGACAATAAAAAATTGAGGAAATGCATCACCATGCAACAGGCCTTACAAGAAATACCTAAGGTATTCTTAATTATGGAAGTGAAAGATTAATATCTACTATTACAAAAACATACATAAATGTAAAACTCACTGAAAAAGCAGTTACACGAGTGAGATAGCAAAAAAACAAAAATTATCATTACAGAAAGACACCAAATTACAAAGATAAGCAATAGAAAAAAAAAAGAAAGAAGCAAAGATCTGTAACAATCAGAAAACAATTAGACAAATGAGATGAGTAAGTCTTTATATGATCAATAACAACCTTGAATGTAAACTGTTTAAATTATTTTACTGCCTGAACAATTTAAAAAAAAAAAACCAAATAGGTTGCAACTACATGGCCCCTACAAGAAACTTACTTTACCTATAAAAAACACACATAGACTGAAAGTCAAGGGTTGGAAAGGATATTTCACACAAATAAAAAACCAAAAGTTAGCCAGGCTTGGTGACTCAGCCTGTAATTCCGCGCCTAGGGAGGCTGAGGTGAATGAATTGCCTGAACCCGCGGGTTCGAGACCCGCCTGGGCAACTTGGCAAGACCTCATCTCTACAATAAATAAAAAACATTAGCCGAGAGTGGTAGTGCGCGCCTGTAGTTCCAGCTACTTGGAAGACTGAGGCGGAAGGATCGCCAGAGCTCAGCAGGTCAAGGCTGCAGTGGCTGGGAGTGGCCACTACACTCCAGTCTGGGCGACAGAGTGAGACTCCAACTCAAAAAAAAAAAAAAAAAAGTTTACAGGAGTTGCTATACTTACGTCAGACAAAATAGATGAAAGACAAAGTAGCTCATTATATAATAATAAAGGGACCAACTTAGCAAGAAAATATAGCAATTGTAAACATATATATACCAAATACAGCAGCATCTATCTGTGTCTCTCTCTATCTCTATCTCTGTCATCTCCATCTCTATCTCTATCATCTATCTATATCTATATAAGCCTAAAGAGAGAGTTTGACCCCAGTGCAATAATCTTTGGGTATGTCAATACCCAACTATCAGCGCTGGAAAGATCATGTAGAAAGAAAATCTACCAGAAAACGTTGAACTTGAACTGAACTATAAATTAAATGAAACTAACAGAACATTTAATTTACAGCTTTATGGAACATGTATGCAATGTTTATTTAACAGCTGCAGAATACATATTCTTCTCATGACCACATGTAATATTCACTAGAATGGACCACACATTATGTGACAAAATGATTCTCAACATATTTAAAGCAATCAAAATCATTTCATGTAACTTAGGAGCACAGTGAAATAAAACTAGAAATCAATAGCAAGAGAAACACTGAAAAGTGTGTAATGCATGGAAACTAAATAAAATGCTCCTTAGCAAGCATTGAGTAAATAAAGACATTACTAGGAGAATCAAGAATTTCTTGAAAAAAATGAAAATGAAAAAAAAATAAAAAACCAAAATCTATGAGATACAGGAATAGAATTTCTAAGATAAATTTATTTTAAAAACTGCTTATATCAAAAAAGAAAGATTTTAAGTAAAGAATCTAATCATGTACCTCAAAAAACTAGAAAAACAAAAGAAAACCAAATCCAATATTAGTAGAAATAAAGTGGCTAGATATGGTGGCACATTCATGTAATCCCAGCGCCTTGAAAAACCAGGCCAGGAGGATTGTTTGAAGCCAGGAGTTCGAGACTAGACTGGCTAACATAGAAAGATCCTGTCTCCACAAAAGTAAAAATTAAAAAATAGTTAAGCATGGTGGCATGAAGCTTTAGTCCTATCTACTCATGAGACTGAGACTAAAGGTTTATTTGAGTCCAGAAGTTTGAGTTGTGATCATGTCACTGCAGCCTGAGTGAGACTACAAAGACTGTCTCTTAAAAATAATTAAAAATGAAAATAAAAATAAATAAAGAATAAAGGTCAGACCAAAGCTAAATGAGATAAATTCTAGAAGTACAAAATATTAATGAAATAAAAAGTATTTTGGAACACTAAAAAAAATTGACAAATCATTTGCTAGACCAATTTAAAGAGATAAATCACAAATTGACTCAGAAATCTAAAGAGGAAACATTGGAATTTATACCTTCAAATATGGATTATTTTAGACTTTTATGAACAACTATGCTCCAGCAAATTAGAAAAGCTAAAGGAAATGGACAAATTTCTGGACACATATAACCTACCAAAACTGAACCAACAAGAAATGGAAAACTTAAATAGACCGATATCAAGTAACGAGATTAAATAGTTAATAAAAAGTCTCCAGGCAAAGAAAAGCCCAGGAATAAATGGTTTTATTGCTCAACTTTGCCAAACTTACAGAGAAGAGCTAACACTCTCAAACTACTTCAAAAAATTAAAGAGGAGAAAATTTTTTCTAACTTATTCTATGAGTCTAGTATTATTCTGATCCCCAAACCAGGGAAGGGTACAACAACAACAACAACAACTAAAGACCAATATCCTTGATAAATATAGATTTAAAACTTCTCAACAAAATACTAGCAAACCAAATCTAACAACACATCAGAAAGATAAAACATCATGACAAAGTGGGATTCATCCCAGGGATGCAAAGGTGCTTCAAAACATGAACATCAACAACTATGACACACCATATTAACAGAATGAAGGGAAAAAATCATCTGATCACCTAAATAAACTCAGAAAAAGCCTTTAATTATATTTGACATCCTTCATAATAAAAACTCTTGGCAAAATGGTATAGAAAGGAAATATCTCAAAATGATAAAGATCATCTATACAAAATCACAGATATTATACTGAACTGGAAACAGTAAAATAAAAGTCTTTGCCCTAAGATCAGGAACAGTACTAGGAAGCCCCCTTTTACCACTTATAGTAAACAATGTACCAGAATTCTTAGTCAAAACTTTTAGGCAAGATAAAAAATAAAGGGCATCTAAATAAGAAGATAATAAGTCAAATTGTCCTTGCTTGCAGACAACATAATTTTATACTTAGAAAACCTAATAATTCCATTTAAAACCCATTAAAAATGAAAAAATGAACAAAGATTTTAGTTTTAGTTTTTAAGTTTTAGAATGTAAAAATCAACATACAAAGTCAGAAGCATTTATATGTACCAACAGAAAACAATGTGAAAAGGAAATTTTGTGTGGAATTCCGTTTATAATAGCTACAACAAAATGAAAATGCCTAGAAACAAATTTAACCAAAGAAGTGAAAGACATTCAATAAAACCATAACACAATGCTGTAAGCCATTGTAGTATACACCAAAAATGGAAAGGTATTTCATATTCATGAATTGGAAGAGATAATATATTTTAAATGTCCAAAGTAAGTAAAGTGATCTACAGATTCAAAATAATTTCCATTAAAACACCAGTGACATTCTTCAGATAAATAGAAAAAAAATTATTAGGAACCAAAAAAGATCCCGAATAGCCAAAGCAATAGTTTCAGAACAAACCTGGAGACATCACACTACCTGACTTCAAAATATATTCCAAAGCTATGGCCATCAAAACAGCATGATACTGGCATAAAACCAGAAACATAGAACAGAACAACAACGACATAAATATATCCACATATTTACCCCCGACTCGTTTTTTACAGAGATGTCAGAAACATACATTGGGGAAAGAACAATTTTTTCAATATAGGGAACTACCCAAGATGGGATCTACTTCATTAAAATTTGTGTATTCATCCTAGTGTATTTAAGCTTCAGTCTCTTCAAAGTACTATCATTTTAATGCAGTATATCTCAAAACAGTTATTTAACTTGTTAATTTTATTCGCTTTTAGTCCTTCTGCCGTCTTTTGTTTCACCTTTTCCACATCCACAAAATATTTCCCTTTGAAAACATTTTTCATTCAGGGGAAAAAGAGGAAATTGCGTAGGGTGAGACTGGTGAATAGAAAGGGTGAGATATGGGGGTCATGCCATTTTGGGCCAGAAACTGTTGAACACTCATGGTGTCATAGGTGTGCTTGTAAATTGCCCATCATGAAATGGGCAAAGATGTTGAAAGACTCTCAAAAAAGAAAATAATTAACTGAAGCTGGACATAGCCTCTCACAACAATACCAGCTGGTACACGAATGTCAATGGGTTCCTAGAACACTTACATAGTGGGTAAAGTATATACTACAAGGGACCCACCTGCCAAAAAATAATTTCCGTTTTTGGGGGGTCACCCTCGTAATTGGTGCGGGAAAAACTGGAAAATTTCATGTAGATGAATTAAACTAGACTATTATCTCTCATTATATATAAAAATACAATTAAAATAAATTAAAGACTTAAATGTAGGACCTGAAACTGTGAAACTAATAGAAGGAAAATTGGGAGAAATGCTTCAGGACGTTGGTTTTGGCAAAGACATTTTGAGTAAGGCCTCACAAGCTGTGACAGCAAAAGAAAAAAGAGATAAATGGGATTACATGAAGCTAAAAGCTTTTACACTGGAAAAGAAACAATCAACAGAGTGAAAACACAACCTACAGAATGGAATAAAAAAATTGTAAATCCTAACATGAAATTGATGCAAGATTATATAAGAAAGACACTGGAATTCAAAAAAGAAATGACAGTAAACACTTAAAGCAAGAAAGGAGAGAAAAATGAGTTAGTCTGCTTGGGTGAGATTGACTGGGAGTCTGGTGAGGCTCCCTAGTGTGTGGAAAGAACGAATGCTTGACTCCAAGAAGTCCACATTCCTATCACAGACTCCTACCATGAAAGAGGCCCTCAACCCACAACAATTCCAGTGTTTGATCTTAGGCAATCTATTTGAAGTATGGTTTTCAGATTTCTGTTTTGATTTTTCCTTCTGAAAAAGGTGAATACCAAATGCGTCTACTCTGTCTTTTTTGAAACCCTTCCTATTTTTTAACCTTTTTATAATAACTATTTTAACTAGGGTGAGATAATGTTGCATTATCGTGAACCTCGGGACTAGCATACAGAAATGCATGGAAACCATGTCACATCATTTCTTGAGACAACTCAGTGGGTCTCAAATCTCCCCCTAGTCCAAATCTAAAGAATCTTTAATAAGGTGCCATTTTGAGAATTCAGTCCCCACTGGACTGCATTTTAATCTGAGGCTAAACATCTCTCACGTTTTCACATTCCTGGAGTCCAATTCACAAATCTAGCTTGCAAGCTGGCACTGCTGCTGTTCTGCTTCTAGAATCAAAGCACAAGTTATTGGCAGTATCTTCCTACTCTCAGAACCTGGGCTGTCTTGCATTTACAAGAGCCCTGAAGACAGGCTATTCTGATACATTCCTGTTCTCTGGAGCAGCAGGGCTATAGAACAGCTGCTGCTACCAATACCCTAGCATTCTTCTGGGAGAGTGACCGTCAGTTCTCTCCTTCCTCCTAAAACCAGAACCCACACACACAACTAGAAGACCAGATGACATGCCCACCCAGTCTGACTCCACTCTCCCTTTGCCCAAGAACACCTTCCAAAGGCCTGAGGATTTCCCAGCTCCATCCATCATCTTTGGCACCTGAGCACTCCCCTCAAAAGCCTAATAATAGGCCCACCCAGTCTAGTGTTAGCACACTTGACACCCACCTATATGTGCTACCACCAGGACTGAACACTGGAAAAGCCACGACTGTTGTTGCCACCACCATCACCAGCATAGACTACTTGGGAACCAGAGGATTGCCCCACCACTGCTATTACCGTACCTATGGCACACCCACTGCACAGGGTCCTGAGCTCCCACTTACCAACTCTGCCCAGATCCTCCACCGCTGCCACTTAGGTAAGCCTTCTTGAGAAAATATAATTGGACTGCCTGGACCCACTAACACAGTGCCAAAGTACACTGCCCTGGGGCCCAAGAAGAGAAACACTCAGAATGCAGTTGTCAGCGCTGAAATCTGAAGACAAGCCTACCTGACTTTCCAGTCTTCAGCAAATCTTTACCACAGCCTCCACTAACAAAGACACTCTAAGCCACTGAATAAATTACAGAAATGAAAACTACTGATGCTGTTTATGACTGAAGAAATCATATGAAAACATAGTCACAGCATTCATCAAAAATCAAAACCAAAGTTTCCTACAGAGCTAAAACAAGAAAGAGAATTCTAAAAATAACAAGAGAAAAATATCTGTTCACTTAAAGAGGAACCACCATTAGACAGAATAACAGTGGATTTCTTATCAAAAGCCTTATAGGTCAGGAGACAATGAGATTGTGAGGATTATGTATTCAAAGTGCTGAAAAACAAAAGCAAAAAAACCAAAAAACCCTGTCAGTCAAGGATACTATATCTAGCAAAATTAATTTTCATAAATAGAGGAAAAATAGTTTTTCACAGACAATCAAAAGCTGAGGGTATTAATCAAAACTAGACTGGCCCTCCAATAAGTGCTTAAAGGATTTCAACACCCAGAAGTGAAAGGACACTATTTATAATCATAAAAACACATGAAAGAAAAAAAAACCACTGGTAGCATTAACACAAATAAAGAAGTAATGACTCAGATATTACCACTGCAGAATACCATCAAACCATAATCATGAACAGTAAGAGAAAAAGAAATGAAGAATATGGAAAAAATAAGAAATCAATTAATAAAATAACAGGAAGAATCCTTCACATATCAATAATAACCCTCAAAATAAATGACTAAACTTTCCAATTAAAAGATGTAGACTGGCTGAATAAACTAAAAACTTTACCCAACTCTAATACCTATAAGAAACTCAGCTCATCTGTAAAGATACATATAGGCTGAAAGTTAAGGAATGGAACAAAATTACTCTGTGCAAGCAAAATTTAAAATTGAATAGGAGTAGCTATGCTTATAGAAGAGGAAATAAACTTTGAATCAAGAGCATTTGAAAGAAATAGGGAATGTAATCATATATTAATGAAAGGATCAATTTAACAAGATGAAACGATTCTAAATTTGTAAGCATCCAACCTGAAACACCTAGAACTATAAAGAAATATTATTACATTTAAAAGGAGAGAGAGATAAAGCCCAATATAATAACAGCTGGGGCCATCAACAGCTACTCTTAGCATTAAACAAAATGTTTAACAAAGAAAAAAACAGGCAAAAAAATAAACAAAGAAACATTGGATTTATACTGCATTTAGAAGTAGTTGACCTTTCAGACATCTACAGAACATTTCATTCAATACCTATAGAGCACACATTTTTCTTATCAGCCCTTGAAACATTCTCCAGGTTAGATCATATGTTAGGACACAAAGAAAGTCTCAACAAAAATTTTTTTACATGGAAATTATATCAAGTATCTTCTTAGACAGTTATGGGCTATTAAAATCAATAATAAAAAAACTTTGGACACTGCAGAAATAAATAAAAATTGCACAACATACTCCTGAATGACCACTGGGTCAAGAAAGAAATTAAAAAAGAAAGTAAAAATTTATTGACACAAGTGAAAATCAAAACATAACATACAAAAATCTATTAGATACAGTAAAGGCAGTGTTAGGGAATTTTATAGCAATAAATGTCTCTATTCATAAAAGTTAAAATATTTCAAATAAACAAACTAAAAATTCACCTCCAACTTTAAAGGAAAGAAAGAAAACAAACCCAAAATTATTAGAAAAGAGACATCATAAATATCAGAATGCAACTAAACAAAATGGAGACTAAAATAAGTAAACAGAAAGAAAAAGAAAAAAGAGAGAAGACGAAAATAATGAAATCAAAAACAAATATGGAGACTTTACAACTGATACCACAGAAATAACAAAGATCATCAAGGGCAAGTATGAAAAACTCTATACTCACAAATTGGAGAACCCACAGGAAATGGAAAAATTTCTTGACACATACAATCTACTTTGGATGAATCAGAAAGAAATAGAAAACCTAAACAGAAGAATAACAAAAAATGAGACTGGACCAGTAATAAAAAGTCTTTCAAAAAACAAAAGTCCAGGTTCTGATGACTTTATTGCCAAATTCTGCCAAACTTACAAAACACTAATTCTCTCTGTTACAAAACTTAGAAAAGAAAGGAATTCTTCCTTGCTCATTCAGCAATGCCAGCATTACCCTGATATCAAAACTAGATAAGTGCACAATCAGAAAATAAATTTACAGGTCAATATCCCTGATGAATATAGAGACAAAAAAATTCCTAACAAATTACTAGCAAACCAAATTCAACAGCACTTGAAAAAGATACTGCACTATGATCAACTGAAGTTTATCCCAGGGACACAAAGATAATTTAATACACTCAAATCAATAAACATGATACATTGCATCAAATAAATGAAGGATAAAAATTATCTGAGCATTTCAATAGAAACAGAAAAATCATTGCTAATATTTAACATCTCTTAGTGAAAAAACATATCTCAACAAACTGGACATAGAAGAACACAGCTCAACAAAATAAAGACCATATATGATAAATCCCCAGTTACTGTTGTACTGAATGGGGGAATAGCTGAGAATATTTTCTGTAATATCTGGAACCTGAAAACATAACCCAGTTTTCCATTTCTATTCAACGTATTGCTGGAAGTCCTAATCACAGCAATCAGGCAAGAGACATAATAGGCATTCAAATTGGAAAAAGAGAAGACAAATTTTTCCATTTTGAAGATAACAAATATGTTATCTAGAAAAATTTAAAGACTCCATAGAAACCTCTTAGATATGATAATTTGAGTTAAGCTGCAGGATACAAAATCAACACATAAGAATCAGTAGCTTTCCTATATATCAATAATAAACTGTATAAGAAAGAGTTATTCTATTTATAATTGCTACAAAACATACTTACACATAAATTTGACCAAGACTGTGAAAGTCCTCTACAAGAGAATCTATAAAACAATGTTGAAAGAAATTGAAGAAGACACAAAGAAATGAAAAGACATCCAATGCTCCCAGACCGGAAGAATTACATTGTTTTAGGGTTGCGAGGTACAACTGGAGGTTTGCAACATAAGTAGGCTGCATGCAGGTGAAGTTAGGGCTTCTAGTTGACCCTCTCCCCCACTGGTAAGAATTAACATTATTAACACGACTATATCACTTAAACCAATCTACAGATTCAATGCAGTCTTTATCAAGATTCCACTGTCATTTTTCACAAAGCAAAAAAAAATTCCTAAAATGTGTATATAACCAAAAAGGAGCCTGAATAAGAAAAGCATTCTTGAGCAAAAAACAAACACAAAGTTGAAAGCATTATACTACTTGACTCCAAAATATATTACAAGACTGTAGTAACCAATGCAGCATGGCATTAGTCTAAAAGACATATATACCCATGTAACAGAACAGATAACCCAGAAATAAATGTATATATTTATAGCTAACTGATTCTTGATAAAGACCCCAAAACATATTCTGGAGAAGAATAATCTCTACAATATATGGAGTTGAAAAAAATAGGATAACCACATGCATGGATAAAGGAAATGAAATACTATTTATTGATAAGCAAGAAGGAAATCATGCTATTTGCAGCAACACGGGAGGAACGGGAAGTCACTATGCTAAGTAAAATATGCCAGGCACAGAAAAACAAATGTTCTCATGTGATCATGAAGACCACTTCAGAATCTCATAAAGACAGAGAATAGAATGATAGATACCAGAGGCTAGGAAATGTGTGTGGGTGAGGATTGTATGAATAGAAGTTGGCTAATGAGTGAAAATATACAGTTAGAAGAATAAGTTTGAATGTTTGATAGCAGAGTAGGGTGACTAAAGTTAACAAGAATGTTTTGTTTATATTCAAAATAGCTAGAAGAGAGGACTTGAAATGTTTCTAAAGCATAGAAGTAATAACTACTCAAGGTGATGGGTACCCTAAAATACCCTGATTTGATCATTACACATTCCATGCAGGCAACAAACTATCACACATTTCCCATAAATATGTACAGATACTAGGTATCAATAAAAATATTAAAAAGACAAAATAACAGATTTTATCAAGAATGTGGAGAAAGGAACTCTTATTATTGTTGAGGAGAATGATTTACAACCATTATAGAAAATTATATGGAAGTTTCTCAAAAATCTAAAAATAAAACTACCATATAATTCAGCAATTCCACTAGTGGATATATGTCCTAAATGTCCTAAATAAAAGACATCATTATATCAATGGTATATCTGCAAGATACGAAATCAACCTAGTTGGCCAACAATGAATGAATAAAGAAAATATGATATTATATATACACAATGGATATTATTCAACCATAGAAAATAATGAAGTTCTGTCATTTGCAGCAAAATGAATGATTCTGGAGGACATCATCTTAAATGAAATAAGCCAGGTGCAGGAAGGCAAATGTTGTTTGTTCTAACTCATATATAAGTGCTAAAAATGTTAATTACACGAAGACAGAAAGTAGAATGGTGGTTCTCAAAGACTGGGAACAATACTAGAGGATGAGGAAGTTAGAACTTGGTTAATAGGTACCATATAGTTAGATAGAAATAACAAATTTTAGTTTTCAAGATCACAGTAGGATGATATAGTTATCAATAATTTATTGCGTGTTTAAAAGTATCTAGATTTGAAATGTTTTCAACACAAATAAATGATAAATGTTTAAGATGATAGATATCCTAATTACCTAAATTTGATCACTACACAATGCATGCATGTATAAAACATCAATATGTACTCTATAAATATATATATATAATTATTATATGTCAATTAAAAAACCCACATTAATATCCTAGGTAAAAGATAAAGATTGGATTAATAAGCAAACCTCATTTGTATGCTGTTTACAAGAGACAGACCTAAAACACAAGATAAATTAAAAGTAAAAAACTAGGAAAAGATAATATCCTCTGAGCGTTAACCAAAAGTGAGTACAGAGAAATAAATAAGACAATAATAAACTGTAAGAAAAATATCCTTTCTAGAAAGAAAGAAGTCACTTTATGACAATGAATTGTTCAAGAAGATACAATAATTTAGGTTCTGTATGTAAATAACGTCAAAATATATCAAAGAAAACTGACAACCACAAGCATTGTTAGAAAAATTCACAACTACAGAGCCAAAATTTTGTATAATACTCTGCAACAAAAAATAAGCATACCAACAATTCAGTAAGAATATGAAAATTTGAACAATACCGTGAGTAACCTGACCAAACGAACATATGCAAAATACCATATATAAATAGAAATTGGTTAATGGGTATAAACATAGAGTTAGATAGAGGAATAAATTCGAATGTTTGAAAGCAGAGTAAGGTAACTGCAAGAACGTTAACAGATTATTTTCAAATATGCATAAACCATTTATAAAACTTGATCCTATTCTTAACAACAGAAAAGTCTTAACAAATTTCCAAGAGTGGCAGCATGTAGAGCTGCATGTCTAATATAATAGCCACTAGACACATACTAAACACTTGAAATGTGGCTGGTACAGCTGTGCTGTACGTGGAAAATAAACACTATACTTTGAAGTTACTGTCAAAAAAAGAAATGTGCATTTTACATTTGCATCCTTATGCCATATTTTGCCCATATCATCACTTCATAAATTAATTTGGTAGAGACTATTTGTAAAGCCAAAACACTGTAGAAAATTTTTGAAAAAAAGTAGGAAGGAAAAAGAAAAATTAACTTTGGAAAATATAAAGTATACAAGTCCTTCCCAAATATTTTGTTCTGATGTATCATTTAAATTTCTCTCCTATAAATTGCCATATCCCCAAGCAACTATTATATTAATAGAAATTAATATGAAACATGCAACTTACATTAATTACATGTCAAAATGACACTGTTTGGGATATACTGCATTAAATTAAATATATTATTAATTTTTTTAAAGAAAAAAAATGAATGAAATTTTTTTTGACTCCCAGTAGGTTACAGAGGAAACAATCTAGTTTATCAACTGTCATTGTAATCAAGGATTAAAGAGAATGTGTCATAATAACAAAAATAGTTAAATAATATAGTAAAATTAATTGTAATTTAATTATGTTTGCATATCAACTTTTATTTTAAGACTTTAATGAGGTCTAACTTTTATACAAAATCTGCACATATTTAATGTGTATTATTGATAAGTTTGGACATATGCAAACATACATGACACCACTATTCCAATCAAGATAATAGACATATACATTGCCGCACAAGTTACCTTGTGTCCCTTTATTTCGATTTTTGTTTTTCATGTTCATTACCATATTATTCACAATAACCAAGATATAGAAGCAATTCAAGTGTCTTATTCCTGTTGCTATAGTAATAATAATAACAGGCAGTAGTAGTAGTAGTTATAGCAGCAATTTATACAATGCTATGTGTTGGTCAGTTATAAGGACTTTATATGTGCTAATGCATTTGATCTTTATAACAATTATATGCAATAGGTGCTATATTACATCTTTTTTATATGAGAAAATTTATTTGTAAAGATGAGGTTACATAACCTAAAGTCATATATGTAATGAATAGCAAAGCCAAGGTTCAAATAAAGGCAGTCTAACTAGAATGTCAATGTTCTTTTTTTTTATAATATATGTTTTTTTTTTATTTTAAAAGTGTGGGGTACAATTAAGGGTTAGGTATACAAATATACATTGTGCAGGGACTCTTGTTGATGAAGTGTGCCCCCCATCCCCAGACTGATATTGACTACCGTTAATTCCACCTTCCTTCTCCCCTTGCCCCCCCATAGTTTTCCGCCACTGTCAATCCTTTTCTTTTGGTATTATGATAGTTATTCAAGGTCCACTTATGAGTGAGAACATGTGATACTCAGATCTTTGTTTCTGTGACAGATCACTCAGTATTATAAACTCCAATTCCATTGCTGTGAAATTCATGATTTTGTTCTTTTTTATGGCTGCATAATATTCCATTGTGTATATGTACCACATTTCTTTAATCCAGTCCTCTTTTGATGGACAGCATG
>NW_007031715.1:955252-976271 GCF_000164805.1 Carlito syrichta | reverse complement strand
CTAGTTTACACTCCCACCAACAGTGCAGAAGTATTCCCTTTTCACCACATCCTCTCCAGCATCTGTTATTTTTTGAGTTATTGATAATGGTCATTCTGACTGGAGTTAGGTGGTATCTCAGTGTAGTTTTAATTTGCATTTCCTTGATGACTAGTGAGGTTGAACATTTCTTCTTGAATCTGTTGGCTGCTTGTATGTCTTCTTTTGAGAAGTGTCTGTTCATGTCTTTTGCCCACTTTGAAATGGGGTTGTTTGTTGTTTTCTTTTCAGCTCGTTTGAGTTCCTTGTAGATCCTAGATGTAATAAAGCTACAATAATCAAAACAGCTTGGTATTGGTACAAGAACTGGCATATAGACGAATGGAATAGAATTGAGATTCCATAAGTAAAACCTCAATTTCTTAACCAACTCATCTTCAACAAAGCCTCCAACAACAACCACTGGGTAGAGGACAATTTATTCAGAAAATGGTGCTGGAAAAACTGGCTGACCATAAACAGAAGATTCAGACAAGACCCCTATCTATCCCCGTACACAAAAATTAACTCTAAATGGATCAGAGACCTAAATGTAAAACCTCAAACCATAACAACCTTAGAAAATTCAGGACACACCCTTATGGAAGTTGGAATTGGCATCCAATTCCTGAGCAGAAACCAAAATGCACAGGCCATAAGACATAAGATAGACAAGTGGGACCTCATTAAACTGACAAGCTTCTGCAAAGCCAAAGAAACCATCAAGAGATCAGGGAGACATTCCACAGACTGGGAAAAAGTATTTGCCAACTCCATGTCTGTCAATGTTCTTAATAGATGCACTATACTGTTGAGGGTATATCAGTTGTTGCAACTAGGTTTTTTTAATTAAATAATGAATTTAATGAGATAAAAGTATTAAATATTTATTTTTAGAGGTTATGCTTGCCTTGAGCTAATTTTTAAGAGTTTTCTCCAGGAACTTATGCATTCACAATTTTTGTCAACTGGAGAGAGAGATAAAACCTGTGACTATGAAAAGGAGTTAAGAAGATCAAACCTCTGACTTTATCAGATTGTATGCAAACAAGCTGAAAATCTAGTTCAAGGATTAGCTTGGAACTGTGCACTGTAGCATGAAATTAAATGCAAAGAATGCTTCATAAATAAATTTAATGATTAATGACAGTAGACTGCATTTAAGGAAATTTCTAGTAAGATATATATGGATCAATGCCTGATCAAGTGTTGTTCAACAACATTTGTAATTAACTGGAACATGAAGCCATGATTAGATTAGTGACTTTTACAGGTAACATTAATTTGGAAAGTAAAATAGACATCTAGAAATCATTATACCAATGTATATAAAATCAGATAGATTATAGATAGATGATGGATAGACAGATAGATAATTGCTTTATAAAATAGGAGAAAGAATTATTTTATTTTGATCATAAATCATTCAGGTTTCTATAGAAATTCAACATAGTATTCGAGTATACATAATTTGATACTTACCTGATGATTCAGTTTCTTTATAAACTTTAGTCTTGGTAATGTAATTGTAATCATGAAGCTAATTAGTTACAAATTAGTTATAGCTATATGTATGTCTACATTCAAGTTTATGGGCATTTACTGAGGATTTCATAGTTACTATTCTCATGAGTAAGATCATGGAACATTGTGACATATGTTTATTAAACTTCTCCATTTTACTTAGTTGAGATTTTTAGACATTATATTCAGATAAATCAAGTTATTTCTAAATCATCAAGGCTTCAGATGCCACGTTTTTCTTTGCACACTTTCCCCATATTTTTCCCACATCATCACTTTATATATTAATTTGGTAGAGCCTATTCATAAAGCTGAGGAACTGTGGAAAACTTTTTTGAAAATAAATAAGAAGGAAAAGAAAAATTAACTTTGGAAAATACAATGTATGCATTTTCTCCCCAAATAAAATTGTTCTGATGTGTCATTTAAATTTTTCTCTTAATAAATTGTCATACCTCCAAGCAACTATTCTCATTTTGTTCTTTCTTATTTCCTGTACCCACTTTGACTATAGTTCATTGCAAGCATGATAAACTGGAGAGTGATAAAGAAAAAAATACTTACCTCAGACTTTTTACAAACTGAAACTTTCTAGCTCTCAAGAGATATATTAGTCATTTCAACATTTTGGAGCACTATGTAGATATTCTATAAAACTTTCTTCAAAGAACTCCTACCTCATCTTATTGAATGATATTAATATCATAGTTCTACTTTTCTTAAATGATTTTCTTCCACAATGTATACAAAATATAAGTTGTTTCAAAGTGTTAATATAGGAACACTTGTCTATATGAACTTATATTTACAAAATACTATATTTCTGATAAAAATAAATAAATGAATTTCTCAAAGAAAGTTAATACAGAGGAGAAAAAAATGATAGGTATTGAATAAAGTTTACTAGTCCTCTGAGACTTAATTATTTTCTTTTTTAAATTTTACAAATTTTTAAATCCATTGTTCTAAAAGTTTTGGCATAATTTATTTTCTCAATAGTAATAAAGGAAGATTTAAAGTTTTGCCCCAATCATTTGCTAAGTGGTCCAAATTGATCAATTGGCTGTTAGCACTCTTAGAAAGCTATTTTTGTGATTGGTATAACAGTACATATTCTAAAATTTGTTAGTTTGTAAGTTATTCCAGTTTAAAAAATAAGACATATTTACTCCAGGTTTACATTTCTGTAATTATCTGTATGTGAGCATGGCAACAACACTGATTCCGTTTTTCTATCTATTTCCATTCATCTCGTCATTTGTGATTTTTCCCCCCACTCAAGTAAGGCTTAATTTTGAACGTTTATCTGTATACTTTTTTCTTATTTCTTTAAAGAAATTTTAGTAGTCATTGGAAGACCATGTATAATGCTCCAAATCAGACTTCATTTTAAATTAAACCCCAGATGCAGCCATTATCAATTATTATTATACTTACTATATCATAATACTGTGTGTTATTTTATATTGCAAAAGTGTCATACTTGTTTACGTAAATAAAACTTCTTCATACTCTTCCTTGCCTGGTTTGAGACAATTATAGACTCACATTCAGTTGTAGGAAATAATGCAGAGAAATCAGATGGCAATATCTCTTACCCAGCCTTCTCCAATGGTGACATTGTGCAAAATCATAGTACAATATAAAAATCAGGGTATTGACATTGATACAGTCATGATACTAAGATACACAACATTTCCATCGCCACAGAGATACCTTTTGTTGTGCTTTTATAGTTGGATTTACTTCTCTCCTGTTGTCATCACCTTCTAACCACTGACAACCTGTTCTCCTTTTAAGATACATTGTTATTTTATAAATGTTATAAAATGGAATAATACAAACCAGGCTCAGTGGCTCAGCCTGTAATCCCAGCGCTTTGGGAGGCTGAGGTGAGTGGATTGCCTGAGCCCGCGGGTTTGAGACCTGCCTGGCCAACTTGGCGAGACCTTATCTCTACAATAAATTAAAAAAAAAAAAATTAGCCGGACGTGGTAGCTCACACCTGTAGTTCTAGCTACTTGGAAGGCTGAGGTGGAAGGATTGCTGGAGCCCAGCAGGTCGAGGCTGCAGTGGCCAGGAGCAGCCCCTGCACTCCAGTCTGGGTGACAGATTGAGACTCCAACTCAAAAAAAAAAAAAAAAGGAATAATACAGTATATAACCTTTTTAGACTTACTTTTTTACACTTTAGTGTAATGCTGTGGAGAGCTATCCAAGTTGTTGTGCATATTGAAAGTGGGTTCTTATTTTATTGCTGTTATTCCATGGAGTAGCTATCTCCTGGTTAATTAGCCATAATTAAGGGCATCTGAGTTGTTTCCAGTACTTACTTAGTATGGATAAAGATGCCATGAACAATCATGTTCAATATTTTGTGTGAACAAAGTTTGCATTTTTCTGGAACACATGCCTATGAATGCATTTTCTGGGTTGTATGGTAGTGGCATGCTTGAGAGAGTGCCAAACTGTTTTACAGAGTGGATATAACATTTTACGTTTCTATTAGTAATATATGAGTGATCTTGTTTTTCCAGTTTTACTAGTATTTAGCATTTTTGTTATTTTTTATTTTAGCCATTCTGAGAAGTGTGATATCTCGTGGTTTTAATTTGTATTTGGCTAAAAATGTTGAAAAGCTTGTCATGTTTATTTGCCATGTGTATATTCTCTTTGGTGAAAAATCATTTGCTTTATTGAGTTCATTTTCTAAGTAGTATTTTTTTCCCTGTTGAGTTTTGAGAATTATCTACATGTTTTGCCATTTGTCAGAAATGTGGTTTGCAAATATGTTCTCACTGTGTGTGACTTGTTTTTTCATTCTTTTATTTCACAGAGCAAAGTTTTTAATTTGATGAAATCTAATTGATGAAACTTTCAGGTTATGAACTCTGCTTTTGATGTTGTATCTAAGAATTTATTTTTGCCTTACTATGGAAGCTGATAAGTTCATCCTGGGATTTTTTTTTTTAAGCTTTGTAATTTCACATTTTACAGTTAAGTTTTGATTCATTTTGAGTTAATTTTTATGTATGGTATAAGACTTTTACATTGAATTTTTGTCCTTATTGATATCCAATTGCTCCAGCACCATTTGCTGGAGAAAAGTCTATTTTTTTCTCCATTAAGTGGCTTTTGTGGTCGGGCTCAGTGGCTCAGTCTGTAATTCCAGCACTTTGAGAGGCCGAGGTGAGTGGATTACCTGAGCCTGCAGGTTCAAGACCCGCCTGGGCAACTTGACGAGACCTCATCTCTACAATAAATTTAAAAAAAAAAAATTAGCCAGACGTGGTAGTGTCACCTGTAGTTCCAGCTACTTGGAAGGCTGAGGCGGAAAGATTGCCGGAGCCCAGTGGGTCGAGGCTGCGGTGACCCGGAGCAGCCAGTGCACTCCAGTCTGAGTGACAGAGTGAGACTCCAACTCAAAAAAAAAAAAAAAAAAAGACTTTTATTCCATTGTAAGAAATCTATTATATTTGTATGAGTCTATTTTTTGTTCATTTATTTTGTTCTGGTAATACATACATCTATTCATCCTCCAATACCATACAGTCTTGATTTTTGGAGATACAAAACAAGTCTTGAAATTGAGTAGACAGATTTCTCCAACTTTATTCTTCTTTTTCAAGGTCTTTGTTTTTTAAACTATTTTAATTCATTTGTATTTCTAAATAAATGTCAAATAATCTTGTCAATATCTACCAAAAAATAGGTTTGCTGGAACTTTGATAAGAATTGTAGCCTGGCTTGGTGGCTCAGCCTGTAATCCCAGCATTTTGGGAGGGCAAGGAGAGAGGATTGCCTGAGTCCGTGGGTTCAAGACCAGCCCGGGCAATTTGGTGAGACCTTGTCTCTATAACCAATAAAAAAAATTAGATGGGCATGGTAGCACACACCTGTAGTTCCGGCTACTTGGAAGTCTGATTCCTTCAGATTTTCTGTGTAAATAACTACGTTACCTAAAATTAAGGAAAGTTTTATTTCCTCCTTTCCAAATTGTTTCTCTTTTATTTTCTAGTGTTGCATTTTTTTTTACTGGGTAGACCTCCAGCACTATATTGAACAATATTGGTGAGAATGAGTAGCCTTGCTTTATACTATTCAATCTTAGGGATAAAGTATTCAAATTTTTATCTTGACTATGAGCTTTTATCCATGAATGAGTACTAAACTTTGTCAATTTTTTTTTTGTATCAATAGAAAGGATTACATACTTGATTAAATTTTCAATATTGAATCACCCATACTTCCCTGAAATAAACTCCTTTTGGTTATGGTGCTTAGTTCTTTTTTATATATTGATCAATTCTATTTGCTGGGGTTTTATTATAAATGTTTGCATCTATGTTTATAATGGTTTTTTTGTTGTTGGTATTGTTCATCTGATTATTGGTATCAAGTAATACTAGTTTCATAAAAAAATTGGAAATGTCAACTCTTCTACATTTTGGAAAAGATTGTTTAGATCTGGTGCTAACTATTTTATTATTTTTTAATGTTTTAAAAAATATGTGGGGTACAATTCAGAGTTATATATACGAATGTTCATTATGAAAGCACCCTTGTTGAAGAGGTGGAACTACCTCACCCCAGGAGGTTTCCCAGTACTACCAACCCCTCCACCGCCCTCCCCTGACAATTTCCCACTCCTACCAATCCTTTTCTTATATTATTATCATAGTTGTTCAAGGTCAGCTTATGGAGTGAGAACATGTAATAGTCTTTGTTTCTGTTATAGATCACTCAGTATTATAGCCTCTAAATGCATCTAAGTTTCTGTGACATTCATAATTTTGTCCTTCTTTATGACCGTATAATATTCCATTGTGTATATGTACCACATTTTTTTCCCAGTCCTCTTTCAATGGGCAGCATGTTTGGTTCCAGGTGTTTTTGCTATTGTAAATAATGCTGCAATAAACATGCCTGTGCAGGTATCTTTTCATGGAGTGATTTGAGTTCTTCCAGGTTTATTCCCAGTAGGGGGATTGCAGGGACATAGGAAAGGTCAATTTTTCGATCTTTTAGGAATCATCACACCATTTCCCACAAAAGCTGTAGTCATTTACACTCCCACCAATAGTGTAGAAGTGTTCCCTTTTTGCTGCATCCTCTCCAGCATCTGGTGTTTTTAGAGTTACTGATGATGCCATCCTGACTGGAGTTAGGTGGTATCTCAGTATGGTTTTAATTTGCATTTATTTGATGACTAGTGAGGCTGAAAATTTTTTCATGCATCCTTGGTTGCTCATATGCTTTCTTTTGAGAAGTGTCTGTTCATATCTTTTGCTCACTTTGTAGTGGGGCTATTTTGTTTATTTGTTTTGTTTTGTTTTCCTTTTGGCACGTTTGAGTTCCTTGTAGATCCTAGATGTTTGGCCTTTGTCAGATATACAATTGGCAAATAGTTTTTCTCAGTCTGTGGGCTGTCTCCCTGCTCTCTCAATAGTTTCTTCAGCTTTGTAGAAACTTGTCAGTTTGATGAGGCCCCTCTTATCTATCTTATCTCTTATGGCATGAGCACTTGGGGTTTTGATCAGGAATTGGTTGCCAGTTCCAATTTCCATCAGGATGTCTCCTGCATTTTCTAAGGTTCTTATAATTTGAGATTTTTTGTTTAGGTCTTTGATCCATTTAAGTTGATTTTTGTGTATGGTGATAGGTAGGGGTCTTGTTTTAATGTTCTGCATGTGGTCAGCCAGTTTTCCCAGCACCATTTACTGAATAGGTTCTCTTCTCTCCAGTCCTTGATGGTGGAGGCTTTGTCAAAGATGAGTTTGCTGAGTAACTGAGGTTTTGCTTCTGGAATCTCTATCCTATTCATTGGTCTATAAGCCTGTTCTTGTACCAATACCAGGCTGTTTTGATTACTGTAGTTTTATAAAAAAGTTTAAAGTCTGGGAGTATGATGCTTCACTCTTTTTTTTTCCCCCCTGAGAATTATTTTGGCTATTTCTGGTCTTTTATGTTTCCATATGAATTCCTGTATTTTCCTTTCCAGGTCTGAGAACAATGTTGCTGGTAATTTAATGGGTGTTGAGGTAAATCTGTAGATTGCATTGGGTAGGATGGACATCTTAGCAATGTTGATTCTTCCCACCCACGAGCATGGATTTTTTTTTTTTTCACTTGTTTGTGTCATCTTTGATTTATTTGAGCAATGCTTTGTAGTTTTTATTGTAAAAGACTTTGACTTCTCTGGTTAGGAAGATGACAAGATATTTCATGTTTTGGTGACTATTATGAATATGACTGTTCTTTTTATTTGAGGTTCTGTTTGTTTATTGTTGGTGTGTAGGAATGCAACTGACTTTTGTACATTTATTTTGTACTCTGAGACTTTGTCAAAATCCTTTATCAGTGCAAGGAGGTTTTTGACAGTTTCTCTTGGATTTTTGAGGTATAGAATCATGTCATTTGCAGAGAGGGACAACTTAACTTATTTTCCTATTTGGATACCCCTGATTTCTTTCTCTTGTATGATTGCTCTAGCTAGGACTTCCAAAACTTTGTTGAACAGGAGGGGTGAGAGTGGGCATCTTTGTCTTGTTCCAGTTTTTCAGGAGAAATGGTTCCAATTTCTGTCTGTTTAGCAGTATGCTGGCTATGGGTTTCTCGTAGGTGGCTCTTGCTATTTAGTGGTATGTTCCATCTATGCCTAGATGTTCGAGGATTTTAATCAAGATGCGGTGATGGATTTTATCAAAAGCTTTTTCTGCATCTAATGATACAATCGTGTGGTTTTTGTCTTTACATCTGGTGATGTTTTTAATTACATTTATGGTCTCTCGGATGTTGAATCCATCCTGAATCCCAAAGGATGAAGCCTACTAGGTCATGGTGTATAATATCGAGATGTGTTATTGAATCCAGTTTGCTAGAATCTTGTTGAAAATTTTTAGCGTCTATGTTCATCAAGGATATTGACCTGTAGTTCTCTTTCTTTGTTGGATCTTTACCCAATTTGGGTATCAATGGGATGCTAGCTTCAAGAAATGATTTGAGGAGAGTTCCATCTTTCTCAATTGCCTGGAATGCATTCAATAGGATTGGTATAAGCTCCTCCTTGTATGTTTTGTAGAACTCTGCTAAAAAGCTGCATGTAAGTATTTCAATCTTATGGAATTTGTTTATGATTGATTTATGGCTGAGGATGTGGTCAATCTTAGAGTAACTTCCATGTAGTGATGAGTACAATGTATATTCTGTGGATGTTGGGGGGAGTGTTCTGTAGGTATTGATTAAATTCATTAGGTCAAGTGTCACTTTGAGGTTCCAGATCTCCTTGTTGTCTTTTTGCCTTGATGATCTGTCTAGGGTTGTTAGTGGGGTGTTTAAGTCCCCAGCTATGACAGTATTAGTTAATATTTTTTTTAGTTTACCTAGAAGCTACTTTATGAAAGTTGGTGCTCCTATGTTGAGTGCATATATGTTTAGGGTGGATAGTTCTTGTTGATGGATTGAAACTTTTATCATCATATTGCAACTTTCTGCATCATTTATTTCATTTTATTTTAATATTTTAGAGTCTCACTCTGTTTCCCAGGCTGGAGTGTTATGGCATGCTAACGGCTACTGCAGACTTGACATGCTGGGCTCAGGCAATCTTTCCACTTCCCCCTTCTAAGTAACTAGAACTACAAGCACAAACCACCATGCCCAGTTCTGTATCTTTTTAAAAAAATTTTTGATAGGTTAAACATTATTTTTTCTGATATTAAGACCACAACTCATGCTTTCTTTTGTGTTTCATTTGCCTGGAATTTTGTTTCCCATTCTCTTACTTTGAGTCTGTGAGTATCCTTTCTGGTGAGATGAGTCTCTTGGAGATAATATATTGTTGCCTCATGATATTTTATCCACTTTCCCCATTCTATGTCTTTTCACTTAGTCCATTCACATTCAGCCTAATTATTGAGATGTGAGAGTTTATCCCTGTCATGAGGATCTTATAGATTTTTGTTGCTGTTGCTACTGTTTTTTTGTTTGTTTGGTTGGTTGGTTGGTTGGTTGGTTTTTTTGCTTATTTGTTTGTTTTCTTTTGACTTGGGGGTTGATTCGTGTGTGTTTTTGATCTTCTTCTTGCATTCTTGGGAAGGGAATTGTCATTCTTTTTTTTTTTCTTTCTTTCTGCTTTGTTTAATACTGTCTTAGGTGTTTCTTGTAGAGCTACTCTGGATGCAGCATAAACTCTTAGGAATTGAATGTCTGAGAAGAATTTTAATTCTCCCTCATTGATGAAGCTTAGCTTAGCTGGGTGTGTAATTCATGGTTGAAACTGCTTATCTTTGAGAATTTTAAAGACTGGACTCTAAGCTCTCCTAGCCTGAAGTGTTTCTGGAGATAAATCTGCTGCTATTCTAATTGGTCTTTCCCAGTAGGTAGTCGACATTTCTGTCTTGCTGCCTTTGATTTTTTTTCGTTATAGCTACTTTGTGTAGGTGAATTACTTTGTGTCTAGGAGTTGGTCTTCTCAATTACTGTCTTGCATGGGTTTCTAAATCTCTTATGTTTGAATGGCCATGTCACTGATGAGATGAGGGACGTTTTCTTGGGTAATCATGGAATGTTTGTTCCAGGGTGGTCTCTGTCTCTCTACTTGCTTCAGGGATTCCAATTAATCTTAGGTCTAGCTTCTTGAAATAATCGCTTATCTCTTGGAGGTTTTGTTCTGTCTTTTTAAACTTCTTTCCTATGTTTTAAACAGTTTGGATTAGTTCCATATTTTGATCCTCAAGTTCTGAGATTCTTTTTTTTGTTTGGTTAATTCTGCTTTCCATGCTTATCAGTTTGTTTATTTCATCCACTATGTTCTTTATTGCTCTTATCTCAGTTATCAACTCCTTTATTCTTTCCTCTTGTCTCTCCTAATTTGTATTTATTCTCTCTATTAATATCTTGATATCTGAGTTTGTGGTTTGAGACAAGTCATTTTGGGGACTCTTCATTGTTTGAACTCCGAAGTCTGTATTCTCAGTGGCTGACATCCCAGGGTCTGTGTGAGACTCATATTCTTCCTTTGGTTTTTCTTCATTTGTGTGGGTTTTCCTCCCATTGCCCCCCCCTTCTTTAATTCTGCTGTTCAGTGATGGGGGGATAGTTTTATTTCTATTTGCTCAATCTCCTATTCTGTCTTATGTAGATCCTCTGGTTTTGTTAAATTCCGAAGGTGAACTGGTTGTGGGGTCCTGTACATTTTTGCAATTTTGAGATTTAATTAAAGTGGGAGCTGTGATTCAGAAGCTATCTGCAGATCCCAGTATCTGCTGACAGATCTGAGGGCCCCCTGGAATCCACTTCTTACTACCTTGCAATCTATCTATGCAGTGGGGTATCTGTTTTCCCCCTGAAAGCAAAATGAGAAAGGAAAAGAGAAAAGAATGGGAAAAGGAAAGAGGAAGATGAAAGTAAGGTGGAGAGAGAGAAGAAAAAGAGAGAAAACAGACAGGCGTACCAACTAATGAATAAACAGAGAAACAAACAAAGATAGAAAAAACAAAGAAGACAAGAACATACAATCACACAAACAAATACCCCCCTGTTGGTGTACTCTCCCTCAAAAATACCCATACACAAAATCTAAAGAAAAAAAAGTTAAAATAACAGAAAAAAACAGTATAAAAACAGAAACAGAGAAAAAATAAAAAGCAAAACCTAAAGCAAAAAACAAAAAGAAAAAAATTGCTCTGTGGCTGTTTTTGTAAATCCATGTCCCTGTTGCCACCTCTGCCTTAGGGAGAGACTCTCCTTTCCAGCCCCTCCCCTCCACTCTCAGCAGAGGCTAATACAGTTGATCTCAGTGTGGGTAAGATACCCTATGGACTACTGTGGGAGGAAGATGGATCAGTTCCAGACTCACCCTACTTATTGTTGCTGCCATAAAGTCTCCCACTCAGATCTGACATGTCTGTGCCTGTTCCAGAGTGGGGGAATGGTGTCTTTCTCTCCGAATCCAATGAAAGGATAGATTCTGGGTCCTAAGATAAAGACTGGGCAGAGCAGGGCAGAGTAATGCAGGTCTCTGCTTGGTCCTGGAACCAAGAAGATGGTGTTTGTTGGCGTCTCATCACTGGTGTTAGAGCTTTATTCCAGATTTCCATGACCTGCCTTCTCCATGGTTCCTCCTGCTTATGCCCAGTCTGATACTGCAGATGATGGCATGGACCAGGTGCCAGATGTTGAGGGGCAGCTTTCTCTGCTGCCTCCTTTCAAGAGAGCCCCAAGAACAGCAGATGATCCTATACACCTGGGTCTCCAATCTGGAGAAGAGTCCCAGATGCATTAACCCAAGTCTCCCTTCAGACAGATTTTCTTTGCCCCACCAGCATTCACCCACTCACACAGAGTCTTTATGGACACTCACTTTTGCAGAGACTCTCCCGTCGCCATCTTGCCTGGAATTTGAAAGTTCCAGTTTTACAGCAAAAGTTCCTGCCCAGGTTCTCAGTCAGATCTGTTCATGAGAATTGCTAATTATTTTTTAAATGTTTAATAGAATTATCCAACCCCACCATCTGTGTCTAAAAATTTTTTTTGTGGTGAAGGTTCACATTACAAATTCAATTTTCTTAATTATTGTGAAGGCTTTTATACTAGTTTATCTTAGATGTATTGAAATAGTTTATGTTTTTTGAAGAATTTATCTTAATTATCTGTCGTCACATGTACATGTGTATAGTGTTCATGGTATTTTCTTATTATCTTTTGGAGGTCTGTAAGGTCTATAGTGATATATTCTTACTGATAGTAACAATTTATGTCTTTTGATTTTTTCCTTATCACTTTTGCTAGACTTTGTCAATTTTTTTGATCTTTAAAAGAATGAGTTTTTTGTTTCATTATTTCATATTTTCTATTGTTCTACCATTTTCATTTTATTGATCCCTGCTTTTGTTTTTATTTTGCTTTTTTTGCCTTATTTTACTCTTATTTTTAAATGTTTTTCAGGTGGGAATTTAGAGTATTGATTTAAGACTTTTCTCATTTTTAATGTAAGCATTTAGTGTTAAAAATTTCCCTCTTGGCAATTCTTTAATTGTATTCTTGAAGTTTTGAGAAGTTTTATTTTTATTTACCCTTGAGATTTGTTCCTTGGCATATAAATTATTTGGTTATGTATTGTTTAGTTTCTGAGTACTTGGAGACTTTCCTGTTGTCTTTCTGTTATTGATTCCTAGTTTGATTTATTTTGTGTACAGTGACTACATTAAGAATTAATCGAATTATTTTAATTTTTTTGATGTTTGTTTTATGTCCTAGAATATGATCTGTCTTGGTATATGCTCCAAGGCACTAAAAAAAGCATTTAGAGGAGAAAAATTGTATTACTGCCAATCAGATTAAAACATGCTAACTCCCTATTCAGCTATCTATAGCATCATCCCACAGAGCAGTGTAATTGGGGATGTTTTCTTACATCTTGGTGAGGATGGAAGTGTAGGTTCCTTGCTTGGCCCTTACTGCCATGAATGGAATTGGGTTACAGATTTTACTGTGCTTTTCAGTTTAGTATATAGTGGATACTATCTAAAATTTTTCTGTCTTGCGAGATTTCTGGGCCTTTGGCTAGAAAGAGCAGGTTTTCTTGCGGCGGAGTGTTAATTTCTTTACTCATGTTTCTCATTTTGGTGTTTCCAGGTTGCTAGCTTCTTCAACCTCAAGTGGGAAATATATGAGACAAAATAAAAACCCATAGGACTGACTAGTATGTTGATTTTAAACTCCTGAAGTTTCTGAACAAGATTCCTCCTCTCTACGTTTTTAGTCTACTAATGCTTGTTATACACACACACACACACACACACACACACACACACATATACACACAAATATATATATATATTGCTTAGGAATATTTAGCTGTACTTAGTTGGAGGAATAGAAAAAAATAGGTCCATTGCATCTTCTGTGCCTTCCATATTTTAACTCAAAAAATGTCCTCAAACATCACTATGTCTCTCATGCTTATTCTGAGTGGTAATGGTCAATTTTTACATGTAAAATAGTCTGCTACTTTGTTTTGATAGAGTTATTTCTTAGTATCATGGTGAAAAAAGTTTTAAAAATTTATATTCCTTACTACTGAGCAAAAAGTAGACATAGCAATACATTTTTATGAACATTATTAAGCAAACAATACAATCCTTAGCAGCAGGTATTTGAGAGGTTGTAACTGCTTCAGCATTTTATATCCAAAATATCCACGTTATCATTTCTTAGTAAAAGAAGGACAAATTACACATGTGTCCAGAACATAGATACATTTTTATATAAACATATGTTGTTTCCAGAAAACAGAAAAAAAAGAAAATTTTTTCCTGTTTGGCAAATTGAAATGGCAAAACCACTACTAATTTATTTTAGTCTCTTTACCACTGACAGAGAATCTGGAAAGAGAAGTTTTGTGTTGTGACTCCCTAATAGCTGGTTTTATTGCAAAGCAATTATTGCTTAATTCCTAGGATCAACAAGGATAATATTAGAGCATGTTTTCAATATTTTAATAACCACAGCTGTGTTTATTCATAGGCAGAAAAAGGGAAGAGGGGAAAAATGTCTAAAATTTGCATGACCATCAAAAATGTCATCCCTAAAGGTGACCACAATTTTTTTTTAAAAAATCGATTCATATTCTAATAGACTGCATAATTAATGAGATATTTAGCTCCCTTTGTTGAGAAATTATATGCAGAGAAAATTAAATCATTGACTACTGATTTGGATACTGAATGAATTACTTGTATACAATTTATGTGGATTTTTTTCAAACATAATAGGTGCCAGCAATAAACAATCAAAGATATAACAAAGTAGTCAATATATTCTTAAAAGACAGATTCAAAATTATTATAAATAGGTCCTTACTTACTATGCTAAATTAGATCAATAAAGGAAAATGATTTGTAAAGTAACTTCCAAAATGGAAAACAAATTACAGATATTTTGCCTTAGAGATGCTGTTTAACTATCTTATGTTAAAACAGCATTTTAGAGTGCTGTATCTCTTCAGGTTGATTTTATCCTTGTGAATTATAACACATCTTAGAATAAAAAAGTTTCAACCTCGAAGAACGTAGATACCACTACATATTTCGTAATGTGTTGTAAATAGACAGTATGATAATAGTAAAATAGCAATTCAATTTTTTGTTTTGTTTTTTAATCTTGATTATAAAAACTAAGCCTTACATACTCTTGTCAATGATATTAATTCAAGGTTAATGTGTTATGTAAAATACAAGAACAACTAAATTTTATAACAAATCATTTTTTCTCTTTAAAATTGCCTCCAGATTTTAAAACAATTTTTTTTTTTGAGTCAGAGTCTTACTCTGTCACCCAGGCTAGAATGCAGTGGCATGCTCACAGCTGCTGCAGCCACGACCTGCCAGGCTCAGGCCATCCTTCCAGCTTGACTTTCTAAGTAGCTGGAGCTATAGGTGCATACCATCATATCTAGCTAATCTTTTGATTTATTGTAGAGATGAATCTTCCCAGGTTGGTCTCGAATCCATGGGTGCAGTCTCAGGTAATTCTCTTGTCTTGGCATCCCAAAGTGCTGAGATTAAATGTGTAAGCCACTGCACCTGGCTACAGTCTTCTTTTATACCTGCATGTGGATAATGATTGCTCCTTAGTTCCAATTAAATACTGTGTTTCTCTAACAGTAACTAAAATAATCATAAAAATGGGAATAATTAAGCAGCAGATGTTCACAGAATGAAAAAAAGATAGCATATTTTTATCAAAAGTAGATCAAAACTCATGATGAAGAAAAATTAATATTATTGGCATAGAAAAATATATTATAAAATTAGCATACAAGCCAGTAGATAAATGACAAATATCAATGTCTACTAAAAGTTTGTGCTATGTTTCTTAGAAGAAAAATTTTTCCAAATTTGTTAGTGCATATGATTAAGATACAAATTAACTGGTACTAGACTTACACACTTTGTTCTTATCTCTTTATTTTTATAAAGTCTGCAAAATAAATTGTTATTCTATTTTATGATTTTGACACATTGTGCATAAAAAAATGGTTCATATTTATGGGTGCCATGTGGTGTTTAGGTATGTGTATACATTGTATAATGATCAAATCAGGATAATTAGCATAACTGTTGCCTCATACATTTATAATCTCTTTATTGTGACAACATTCAAAAACTTCTGGTATTCAAATTGCATAGCAGAATGACAACAGTTAATAATCTAATGTATATTTTTATATAGGCAGTCAAAATACTTTTGGTGTAAGAAACAAAACAGAACTGAAACACTGTCATCAAATCACAATATTGGGTTCTGTACAATTTTTTAACACAATTTCATAATTTACAAACTTGTTTAATGTTTAGATTTGTAATATTCTTATAGCAAAAATATACTCTTTTTCATAAGAAATCTTAATTATTGTACCGATAGAAGATGTTCCTTTTTTTCATCATAACTTTACTTTCCTGAAAGGTAGTATAATCATTCACTCAATTTTTGTTCATTTGCTTCTTTATATTATGGTTAAGGCAAAATGCTAAGCCCTGAGAAAGAATTAAAGTTGACATGGTATGCTTGCTACTAGTAAATACTTTTGTTCTGGTGGAAAAATAAAATAGTATCAGATAACCATAATATAATGTAATAATTGCTATTATGTGAACCAAAAGACAATAAAAACAAGCCAGAAAAAAAAATTCCTGAGAACATCAGGGTATGTTTTGAAAATGAGTTATTATTTTAACTGGGTTTTCAAGAAACCCAGTTAAACACAATTTCATAATAAAACAATTAACACAATTTCATAATAAAAACAAATATTTTTCTCATCTGTGGGTTGTTTCCCTGCTTTCTTTTGCTTTGCATTTGCCAACTGCATATCTGACAAAGGCCTAGCATCCAAGATCCACAAGGAACTGAAACATGCCAAAAAGAAAAATACAAACAGTACTATTAAAAAGTCGGCAAAAGATATGAATAGACACTTCTCAAAAGAAGTTGTATGAGCAGTCAATGGATACATGAAAAAATGCTCAGCCTCACTAATCATCAAAGAAATTCAAATTAAAACCATACTGAGATACCACCTAACTCCAGGCAGGATGGCCATCATCTATAACTCAAAAAACAACAGGTGTTGGAGAGGATGTGCGGAAAAGCAAACACTTCTACACTATTATTGGGAGTGTAAACAAGTACAACTTCTGTGAAAAACAGCGTGGCAATTCCTAAAAGATCTAAAATTCATCAACTTTCCGTACAACCCAGCTACCCCCCTTCTAGGAATATTCCTGAAGGAATGCAAATCACTCTATGAAAAAGATACCTGCACGTGCATATTTAGTGCAACATTATTCACAATAGCAAAAACATGGAACCAACCATGCTGCCCATTGAGTGTGAATTGGATTAAAAAATGTAGTACATATAAATGATAGAATATTATGCTGCCATAAAGAAGGACAAAATTATAATCTTTGCATTAACTTGAATGAATTCAGTGATCTATTACAGAAACAAAGAACTGAGTACCACATGTTCTCACTCATAAGCAGACCCTGAACAAGTATTATAATACATAAGAAAGGGATTGGCAATAGTGGGAAACTGCCAGGGGAGGGAGGGCTGGGGAACAGTTCATCAATAAGGGTACCTGATATCAAACTAGGTCAAGTGGGGGCCAAAGTGAAGCCCAAACTGTACAATGACCATTTGTATACCTAATCCTGAATTGTACCCATCTTTAAAAAGTTTTTAAAAGAGCAAAGTCAAACATTCAGAGAAAGTAACATATGATCCTGAAGATTGCACTGTGAGTGTGGAAGTGGGAGGATTCCAATGTGTTGAGATGGACAGTGAGATAACAGAATAAACCAGAACTAGACTGTAATGCAAATTCTCTGAGCAGTTATTTTTTAGTGACCTTGCTACCATTGTCATATCAATGACTTTCTTCTGAAACTCTCTTTAAAATGCCTCTCCTTTCTACCATTATGAAAGATTTAGAAGGATAAATAAGTGTGGTTCATTTTTGCTTTTATTAGTCCTAGTCTCTAATAGTACTGTAATTATTTCTAGTGTACCATATTACTTGGGGTTAGTATTGTAGATAAATATGATTTCTCAGATGGGCAGTAAAATGGGTCATTAAGAACTTAGCCCAAATTAGTTTTTACAATGTAATTGACTGCACACAGAGGGACAATAAGAAATTTGGAACACGAATGAAAAAGAACAAAAGTGTGTAGATAAGGAAAGCTGTTCAGTAAAGGCAGACTTCAGGAGAAAACCAAAATAGACATTTTGGAGAATCTAAGGGGTAGCATGAGACTTTTTTTTTTTTTTTTGAGTTGGAGTCTCACTTGGTCGCCCAGACTGGAGTGCAGTGGCCGCTCCCGGCCACCGCAGCCTCGACCTGCTGGGCTTCGGCGATCCTTCCGCCTTAGCCTTCCAAATAGCCGGAATTACAGGGGTGCGCTACTGTGCCCAGCTGATTTTTTGATTTATTGTAGAGATGAGGTCTCACTGCCCAGGTGGGTCTCGAACCCGCGGGCTCAGGCAATCCACTCACCTCAGCCTCCCAAAGGCGCAGGATTACAGGCTGGGTCACCGAGCCCTGGTGAGACTTTTAATGATCAAAACTGAAGAAGTCACTAAAGCAGAGATTTATAGGTCCTGAAATCAAATGGGATTCAGCCATGCCAGACCAGTCACAGGCTCTTACAGGTTTAAGACTGGAGAGAAAGACAAACTATCTTCACTGTGGTTTACTATCAGTGCAGGAGATAAGTATGAAAGATTCACATAAGATTGAGTTTAATAGAAGTGGATGTGACTAACTATTTTCCTTTATTCTTCATCAAAGCATGATCAATTTTCTCAGATTGAGATGGCCCATAAGCGACCCTTATCCACAAGTGAGGAAGCCCAGAGCTACAGTTTTGCAGTCTCTGCCTTCAAAAAAAAAAGAAAACATACTAATGTATTTTATGAGAATAATAAGTACTCTGAAGAAGATAATACAGGAGAAGGAGATAGTTGATGACTGTTGGTGAAATGGCAGTTTTTTCCCCTCTAATACTGTGGTTGAGGAGGACCACTCTGAGAAGATGATAATTGGCAGAAATCCTAGTGATGAGGAGCGAGCCAGGTGGAAATCCAGGAAAAGAATGTTCTAGGTAGAGGAAACATTATGTCAGTCTGGAGGAAACTGTCCAGTGTTAGGCTGGTAATGTAATGCCAAGAGGACTTGGTATGACTTTTTCAGAAACAAGGCTTTTGTCCATTCATTCACGAATCCACTCAGTCATCATTTATTCATTCAACAGATACTTATCAAGTAACTGTGATGTGCCAGAGACTGTTTCAAATGTTGGGAATACAACAATAAACAAATCACTTCCACATGAGTCTAACCTTCAAGGATTTATCACCCTGAATGCACCAATCTCTCTTGTCTGATCTCATAAGCTTAGCAGGGTCCGGGCTGGTTAGTACTTGGATGGCAGAGATAGAAGCCTCTGCCTTTTTATTACCTTTTCATAGAGGATTGGAGGATTTTCTTATGTGGGAACTTGCACTGTTCCCACATAAGAAAATATTTACAGGGTCATAATTGGAAAGTCAAATCTTTTATATTTTACTGAGTTATCCTATCAATCACACATCAGACATCCCCGTGTGACTAGCCTGGCCATGGTCTGTCACAAGTTGTAGGCTACCATTTTTGCTTCTACCCATGACAGTTAAGTCTAGAAAAAAAAATAAATATTTTTTTATTTTTAACATATTTTTTATTTTAAAATTGTGGGATACAGTTAAAGGTAAGGTATACAAATATGCATTGTGCAGGTACCCTTGTTGATGAGGTATGGCCCCCCCATCCCCAGACAGATATTGACTACCATTAATCCCACCTCCCTTACCCCCTTGCCCCCCCCCATAGTTTCCCACCACTGTCAATCCTTTTCTTATACTATTACAATAGTTGTTCAAGGTCCACTTATGAGTGAGAATATGTGATACTCAGATCTTCGTTTCGATGAGAGATCGCTCAGTATTATAAACCCTAATTCCATGCAGGTTGCTGCGAAATTCATGATTTTGTTCTTTTTTATGTCTGCATAATATTCCATTGTGTATATGTACCACATTTTTTAATCCAGTCCTCTTTTGATGGACAACAAGGTTAGTTCCATGATCTTGCTATTGTGAACAATGCTGTGATAAGCATACATGTCCGGTATCTTTTTTATAGAGTGCTTTGAGTTCTTCAGGGTATATTCCCAGTAGGGAGATTGTGGGGTCATATGGAAGGTCAATTTTTAGAGCTTTTAGGAATCACCACACTGATTTCTACAGAGGCCACACTAGTTTACACTCCCACCAACAGTGTAGAAGTGTTCCCTTTTTCACCACATCCTCTCCAGCATCTGTTATTTTTTGAGTTATTGATAATGGTCATTCTGACTGGAGTAAGGTGGTATCTCAGTGTAGTTTTAATTTGCATTTATTTAGTGAGGTTGAACATGTCTTCATGTGTCTGTTGGCCGCATGTATATCTTCTTTTCAGAAGTGTCTGTTCATAACTTTTGCCCACTTTGTAATGGGTTTGTTTGCTTTTTTCTTTAAAGCACATTTGAGTTCCTTATAGATCCAAGACGTTAGGCCTTTGTCAGACATAGAGTTGGCAAATACTTTTTCCCAGTCTGTGGGCTGTCTCCCTGCTCTCTTGATGGTTTCTTTGCATTTGCAGAAGCATGTCAGTTTAATGAGGTCCCACTTGTCTATCATATCTCTTATGGCCTGGGCACTTCGGGTTTTGCTCGGAAATTGGATGCCTGTTCCAACTTCTGTAAGGTTGTGTCCTGCATTTTCTAAAGTTCTTATGGTTTGAGGTTTTACATTTAAGTCTCTGATCAATTTAGAGTTAATTTTTGTGTATGGGGATAAGTAGGGGTCTTGTTTGAATCTTCTGCATGTGGTCAGTCAGTTTTCCCAGCTCCATTAACTGAATAGGTTCTCCTCTCCCCAGTGGTAGGTGGTGGAGGCTTTGTCGAAGATGAGTTGGTTGAGAAATTGAGGTTTTGCTTCTGGAATCTCAATTCTATTCCATTGGTCTATATGTCTGTTCCTGTACCAATACAAAGCTGTTCTGATTTTGTAGCTTTACTGTAAAAGTCTTTCATGTTTCTGGTTAGGAAAATACCAAGGTATTTCTTTTTTTTTTTTTTTTTTTTTTTTGTCTTTTGCACATTTATTTTATAGCCTGGAACTTTGCCAAAGTCCATTATCAGTGCAAGGAGGCTTTTAACAGTTTCTCTTGGGTTTTCAAGGTACATGTCATCTGCAAAGAGAGATAACTGGACTTTCTCTTTTCCTATTTGGATTCCCCTGATTGCCTTCTCTTCTCTGATTGCTCGAGCTAGGACTTCCAATACTATACTGAACAGGAGGGGTGAGAGTGGGCATCCTTGTCTTGT
>NW_007031715.1:946103-955232 GCF_000164805.1 Carlito syrichta | reverse complement strand
CCATCCCAGGAATGAAGCCTACTTGGTCATGATGGATGATTTTTGAGATGTGTTGTTGAATCCAGTTTGCTAGGATCTTGTTGAGAATTTTAGCATCTATGTTCATCAAGGATATTGGCCTGTAGTTCTCTTTCTTTGTTGGGTTTTTACCTGGCTTGGGTATCAATGTGATGCTAGCTTCTAAAATGATTTGGAGGGAGTTCCATCTTTCTCAATGACCTGGAATACCTTCAGTAGGATTGTTATCACCTCCTCCTTAAATGTCTTATAGAATTCTGCTGGAAAGCTATCTGGTCTAGGAATTTTTTTTGTAGATAGTTTTCTTATTACATAGTCAATTTCCTTGATTGCTATTGGTCTATTTAGGGTCTCGATTTCTTCTTGTTTCAACCTAGGGATGTTGTGTGATATCAGAAAGTCCTCCATTTCCTTAAGGTTTTCAAGTTTGTTTCCATGCAAGTGTACATAGTAGTCTCTAATGATCTTTTGTATTTCTTCAGGGTCAGATGTGACTTCATCTTTTGTTTCTGATTGTGTTTATTTGATTTTTTTCTCATTTTTTCTTGGTCAGTCTAGCTAGGGGACCATCAAACTTGTTTATCCTTTTGAAGAACCAGCTTTTTGTTTCATTGATTTTTTTTGTATTATCTTTTTGTCTTCTATGTCCTGGATTTGGACTTTTATTTTGGTGATCTGGATTCTTCTGGTGAAGTTAGGGTTTTGGTGGTCTTGCTTTTCCAGCTTCTGTAGGCGACTTGTTAGACTGTTAATTTGTGATCCTTCCATTTTCTTCATATGCGTTTGTAAAGATATGAATTCCCTTCTTACTACTGCTTTCATGGCATCCCAGAGATTTTGGTAAGATGTTTCTTCATTTTCATTTGTTTCCAGGTATCTTTTGATCTCTGTTTTTATTTCATCATTGACCCAGGAGTTGTTTAGCATCATATTGTTTAGTGTCTATGTCTTTGTGGGTTTGGGGGGAACCTTGTTGGTGTTGATGTTTATTTTTATTCCACTGTGGTCTGAGAAGGTGCATGGCAAAATTTTGATCTTTTAAAATTTGCTTATGCTTGATTTATGGCCAATTATGTGGTGAATCTTAGAGTACGTTCCATGCGGTGATGAGTAGAATGTATATTCTGTGGTCATTGAATGGAGTGTTCTGTAGGTATCAATTAAGTCCATTTGGTCAAGAGTTACATTGAGGTTCTGGATCTCTTTGCTGATTTTTTTTACTGATGATCTGTCTAGGGTTGTGAGTGGGTTATTGAAGTCCCCAGCTATGATAGTGTTAGAGTCAATATCTTTTTTGAGTTTACCTAGAAGCTGCTTTATGAAAGTTGGTGCTCCTATGTTGGTTGCATATGTGCTTAGGATGGATATTTCTTGTTGATAGATTGAAACTTTTATCATTATGTAGTGGCCTTCTGTATCTTTGTAAATTTTTGATAACTTAAAGGATATTTTGTCTGAAATTAAGATCACAACTCCTCCTTTCTTTTATGTTCTGTTCACCTGAAAATTTGTTTCTCATCCTTTTACTTTGAGTCTGTGAGTGTCCTTTCCAGTGGGATGAGTCTCTTGAAGGAAATAAATTGTTGCCTGGTGATATTTTATCCATCTTGCCATTCTATGTCTTTTCAGTAGTGCCTTTAGTCCATTCACATTCAGGCTAATTATTGAAATGTGAGAGTTGATACCTATCTTAAAGTTCTTGCAGAGTTGTTGTTGTTCTTCCTGTTTGTTTGTTGTCTTTCTTTTGGTTTTGGAGTTGGTTCATGTGTGTTTTTAATCTTTTGCCTGTACTCTTGTGAAGAATGGTGTTGTTCTTTTTTCCTTTTCTTCTGTGTTCAATACTTTCTTAAATGTTTCTTATAGTGGTGGTCTGGTGACAGCATAGGTATTGGATATCTGGGAAAGATTTCAAACCTCCCTCACTGAGGAAGCTTAGCTTGGCTGGGTAGGTTATTCTTGGTTGAAATTGTTTATCTTTTAGAACTTTGAAGTTAGGGCTCCAAGCTCTCCTAGTCTGGAGGGTTTCTGTAGATAAATCTGATGCTATTCTAATTGGTCTTCCCTAGTAGATACGCTGCCTTTTAGAATTTTTTCCTTTATTCCTACTTTGTTTAGGCAAATTATTGTGTCTGGGTGTTGGTCTTCTCATTTGTTGTCTTGCAGGGGTTCTCTGATCTCTTGCATCACTGATGAGATGAGGGAAGTTTTCTTGAATGATTTCATGAAATGCTTGTTCCAGTGTGGCCTTTGTCTTTCTCTCTGGCTCAGGAAGGCCAATTACTCTTAGGTTGGGTCTCTCAAAGCAATCATTCATTTCTTGAAGGTTTTGTTCTGTCTTTTTAATCTCTTTTCTGATTTTGACAGTTTGAGTTAGTTCTGTATTTTGGTCTTCAAGCTCTGTGATTCTTTCTTCTTGGCTAATTTTGCTTTGCATGCTTAATAGTTTGTTATTTATTTCCATTGCAGTATTCTTTACTTCTGTTATTTTTGTCATCAGCTCCTTCCTATTTTCCTCTTGTCTCTCCTCAATTTTTTTTGTTCTCTCTCTCTTTTTTTTTTTTTTTTTGAGTTGGAGTCTTACTCTGTTGCCCAGACTGGAGTGCAGTGGCCACTCCGGGCCACCGCAGCCTCGACCTGCTGGGCTCCGGCAATCCTTCCGCCTCAGTCTTCCAAGTAGCTGGAATTACAGGCATGCGCTACCACACCCAGCTGATTTTTTGATTTATTGTAGAGATGAGGTCTCGTTGCCTAGGCAGGTCTCAAACCCGCAGGCCCAGGCAATCCACTCACCTCAGCCTCCCAAAGGCGCGGGATTACAGGCTGAGCCACCAAGCAGGCTTTTGTTCTCTCTTAATGTCTTGATATCTGGGTTTGTTGCATGTGATCAGTCATTCTGGGAGCTCTTCGTTGTTTGTGTTCCAAAGTGTTTTTTCTCAGTGTCTGACCTCCCAGGGATCTATGTGAGACCTATATTCTTCTTTTGCTTTTCTTCATGTGTGCAGATTTTCCTCCCTACTTTTTCCTTCCCTCCACTTCCCCATCTTCTTGAATTCTGTTATTCAGGGATAGAGGGGTTGCTTTTACCTCTGCTTGTTCAATCTCCTAGTCTTCCCTATGTATCTTGCTTTGTTCAATTCTGGAGTTGAACTATAGGTTGGGGGTGGTCCTTTTTGCAATTTTGAGACTTAATTAAAGAGGAGCTGTGATTCAAAATCTATCTGCAGATCCTGGTATCTGCCAACAGGTGTATGGATAATCTGAAACCCACTTCCCACTGCCTTGGAGTCTGTCCATACAGTGGGGTTGTAGGTTTACTCCCTGAAAACAAAATGAGGTTAACAGAGGGAAGAGAATGGAGCAGGCAGTAGGGGAAAGAGGGGCGTGGAGAGAAAGAGGAGTAAGAGGGATAACAGATGGGCATACTGACTAACAAATGTAAAGAAACACAAAGACTGAAACAAATAAAAAGAAAAACAATAACCATGACTACAAACTAATCAACAACCATATGAAAAAACTAAAACATACGATGATGCTAATGTACAAGCTAACCAACCTCCTCATTGGTGTACTATTCCTCTATACAGAGATGGAGTTTACAGAGAAATTTAAAAAAGAACAAAACAAAAGGAATAGATTAAAGTCAGTAAACTAACAGAACCAACCAAGCACACTCTGAGACTTCTCATTTAAATCCAATGTCCTTTCAGCTCTGATTTCTAGCTGTCTTTGCAGAATGGTAGATTTGTTCACAGTTAGGGTCAGTTGTCACTGGCCTGCTGTGAAGGGCAGTTCATATCTGGGCTCCCTGTCCAGTCTATCACTCAGATCTGGCCTTATCTATTTATCAAAAGAGAAAAGCTTCTGTCTTTCCCATTTTGATGTTGTTACCTTGGATCCCCCAGCAGGTGGTGCTATCTCACTGCTCCAGTTGATCTTTAGGCAGGGTAGAAGTTGAAGGGTGCCCAGGATAGGAGGGAGCCGGCAATGGTAGCCACGGTGGCAGCAGCTGCCTCCCGGTACACAGAAAAAGCTCCACAAGCCTGGCTCCGGGTGAGGGGCATGTCATGGTGGTGGCAGTGGCAGTGGCAGTGGCAGTGGCAATCTCAGTAGATCATCTTGCGGGGGCTTCATGGTCCGAAGTTGTGGGTCACCTCAGGCAGGGGCTGGGCAATGGCCATGGCAGTGGCATCTATGGCTGCGGTGGCAGGCTAGACCACCATGATGTTTGAGCAATGCGGTCGGCTGAGCTCCATGTGAAGAGCAGTCTGCCGACGATGGGAGTTGCAGCCAGCGGGAGAGAGCTACAGTCTTTGTGTGTGTTCTCTTTTGCAGAGGGTCTCTCAGACCAAGCTGCCCCATCACCATCTTGCTGGAAGTCCCTTGAAAATAAATATTTCAAAGAAATACTTTTTTAAAAAATTAAAGATGCTTTGATTTAATTGCATTTCACTTAATATTTAATTTTTTTATTAAAAAATCAATTTCAACTCTTTAATTGTTTGGCAAGTTATATAAACTTTAACTCTTCTTTGAGCTCAGTTTCTCAGATAATTCAAATTATTTTCTTTTGGTTGTGTATATTTAGGTGATCTCTTGTTACTTAAATGATGCTTAAGTCAGGATGATGTCTCAGTATTCTTTATTATTTTTAGAGGTAATATTTAAAAAAATTTAACCTTGAGTTTAAATTCTGACTCTAACTAAAAAAATTCAAATGTAGACAGATAATTCAGTTTCTCTGCCCTTCTAATATAGGGAATGAAAATAATGAAGCTTATAGTACAGAAAATGTTAAAATAATTTTAAAGTGTGAGACACAGCATAAATTATTTTGTGCATATACCAATAAAGACATACTTACTGAATCTGAATCGTACATCACCAACTTTCTAACTTACATATTATCTACCTGATAATCTATTATTTTTATTAAGTCATATTTAATAATTAATTTGTAACTTGTAACTGTGCATACTAAGGTGGACTTAGAATTATGGTTAAAAGCTCCACTTATATGACATTTAGTATTAAATGTTAAGGAACTATGTACATTAATTAATATATGAGAGAAATAACTTCAGAAATGCAGTAATTTTTACCTTTGTTATATATTGTTTTTGGTATTCAGACTACCACAGTAGCAACCTAAAAGAAGAATTGGATTAAATGGTGATGTTGATGGATAGAAATCCAAAATGGATAAATCTATGAATTTTTAACTTGATATCTAATATTAAATCACCATAATTAATATGGAGTTCTAAAGAGTCAGAACCAGAGACAGAGAGATTTGTCTGATTCATAGTTCAGTGATACTGGCCTATTTACTCTTGAAAAGTAATACAACCAGTGTTCAGAAAGAGAAATCAAATTTTTTTGAAATTTGAAATTGTATGTATTTTTTCAATTCCTTTCTCTATTCCCATCTTCTTTCCCTGTAAGGTGCCAACTCCAATAATGCAAAGTGTTCTTTCTAAGTCTATCTTCTATGCATTTATTTAGGTTTGAAGTTTTGAATGATGATATTCTCCTCTGCTGTATGAGTGCTTTAATTTACCTAAATGTCATATAAATATCATACATTTTCTCACTTTTTGTTAAACTTTCATGCATTTGAGATGTGTATATTTTACCTTACAAAAATCTAAACATTGACCATTTTTGAAGAAAATTAAGTGCATTTATTTTAGGTAAATTTCAAGGTACTTTGTAGATTTTATTGCTATTTGAAATTGCTTTCTATGTTCTCTTTTTTAGTTTATTATTGCTAGCAAAAATAAATGGTATCAATTTTATATTAGCACATATAATATATACTGTGTTTATGTATTATGAACACATATAATAAAAGTTATATATTGTTTCTTCCCTTCTAATCCTTATTTCACTTTATAATTGTTTAACCCAGGATTTCCAATTCTTTGTTGAAAGCTAGTGATGGTAGGTAATTGGCAACTTTGTCTTCTTTCAATATTTAATGGAAATTCATCAAAATTTCTACATTTACAAAGATATTTATATCTTTCGATATTTCAACTTTAAAGTTAAAGTGGTCCTTTTTTTTATTCTGACTTGTCTGTTTTTGATTGTTCAATTATAAGTGAGTGTTGTATGCTTATATGTCTATCTACCAACATGCATTCTTTCCAATTGAGTCTATCCTATCCTCCACAACAGACAGTAAAACTTTACTACAATCTCCAGCTGACTCTGTTTCTTCATTTTAACAAATGATGGGGAATAATCTGACTAGGACTGAGAGGTAGATGAAGAGTGCTCTTGGACTTCACCTCCTACAGAACTGTGACTATACCTTTGTTGTGTATAGTCAAATTGCCTATGATATTTTTAACATCCCAGATTTGACTAAGACAGAGTATTGGGACTGAGAAGTGGGAGTGTTGCTGTAACAGATACCTAAAAATGAGGAAGTAGCTTTGGAATTTAAGAGTTCTGAGGCACAAGCTAAAAAAAAAAACAAAATAATCAAAAACAACTACATTGTCAGGAAAGGACCAGTAAGTACAACTCTGGTAAGAGTCCTCCCCCTCCAAAAAAACTGTAGAGAATACATCAATTTTCTTAGAAAAAATCTAAATAATCCTGAACAGAATTTTAGTGGAAATGTGGATAATAAAGGCCATTATGATGATTTCTTGGAGCAAAATGAGAAAATGTCCCAGATCTTATTGTAAAAGATTTGAATTCCTCATCACTAAGTCTGACATTAGTTGCAGATTCTATGCTGATGTTCTTTATCAAGTTGAGTAACTTTCTCTCTATTTCTAGTTTACCAGAAGGTTTTTTTTTAAATCATAAATGGGCATTGTATGGTGTCTAATGTTTTTTCTGTGTTTATTGATGTGAGCATGTGATTTTTCTTCTTTAGCCTATTGGTGTGGTAGATTAATTTTTTTTTTTTTTTTTTTTGGAGACAGCCTCACTCTGCCTCCACCTGCTGGCCTCAGGCAATCCTTCCACCTCAGCCTTCCAAGTAGCTGGAACCACTCACAAGTACCACCATGCTCAGCTAATTTTTTTATTTACTGTAGAGACGAGGTCTCACCAAGTTACCCAAGCTGATCCCAAACCCCTGGAATTAGGCAATCCTCTCACCGCAGCCTCCCAAAGTCCTGGGATTACAGGCTTAAGCCACTGCGCCAGGCAGGATTAATTTATTTTGGAATATTGAAATAAACTTGCATAACTGGGATAAATCCCACGTTGTCTTGGTGTAGAATTTTTTTATATAATATTAGATTAAATTAAATAATATTTTGCTGAAAATTTTTACATCTGTGTTTATGAGAGATATTGGTCTATAGTTTTCTTTTCTTGTAACATCTTTGTCTGGTTTTGGTATTCCAGTAAGGTTGACCTTATTGAATAAATAAAGAAGTATTCCCTCAGCCTTTATCTTCTGGAAAAGATTGTAAATAATTGGTATAATTTATTTCTTCATTGTTTAATATAATTTGCTAATGAATTAATATAGGCCTAGGGCTTTTTGTTTTAAAAGATTATTAATTATTGACTCAAATTCTTTAACAGATATAACCTATTCAAATTTCAGGTGATTTATTTCTTCTTGTGTGAGTTTTGATAAGTTACATCTTTTAAGAAATTGATCTATTTAATCTAGGTTATCAAAATTGTGGGCATTAACAATATTCATTTATTATTCTTTTAATGTCCAAGAAATCTGTAGTAATTGTTTTCTTTCTTCTTTCTTTCTGTTTGTCTGTCTGTCTGAGTTTATTATTATTATTATTATTATTATCATCATCATTATTATCATTATTATTTGAGTCAGTGTATCTATATGTTGCCCAGGATGCTCTTGAAATCCTGGGCTCAAGGAATCTTCAGACCTCAGCTTTCCAAGTATCTGGGATTGCAGGTACATGCCACCATACTCAGCTCTTTCATTTCTGATATTACTAATTTGTATAATGCCTCTTTTTTCTAGTTAGCTTGGTTAGAGGCTTATCAATTATTTTGATATTTTCAATAAACTGTTTTTTGTTTTGTTCATTTTCTCTATTGATCTTCTTTCAATTGTATCGGTTTTTTTAAAAAAAATTATTATTTCTATTCTACTTAATTTAAATATATTTGCTCCTCTTTTTCCAGTTTCTTAAGATGAAAACTTAGATTAATAGTTTTACAAGTTTCTTCTTTTCTGATGTGCATTCAATGCTATATTTTTTTCTCTAAGCACTATTTTTGCTGCATCCTACTAATGTTGATGAGTTTTATTTTTATTTTTATTTACTTCAAAATATTTTTAATTATTCTTGAGATGTCTTCTTTGACCCACATATATTTAGAAGTATATTTCTTACTCTTCAAATATTTTGAGATTGTCTAGCTACTTTTCTGTTATTGTTTTGTGTTTAATTTCATTGTTGTCCGAGAGCATACAGAGTATGATTTATATTTTTTTTACATGTGTTAAAGTGTGCTCTATGGCTTAGAATGTGGTATATCTTAGTGAAACCCTGTTCTCATGAAGTTTAAGTGAGCATAAAGATAAAAATCCAATAATCACTTAAGTATATAATCTGAGATAAATGTTCAGAAGTAAAGAAACATATATGTTACCATAAAGCAAAGGACTTTACCAGACATAGTATCATAAAGCTGTTCTCTATTAAAAAGATGATTGAGTATAAGTTTGATAAATAAATTAAAATTAAGTAGGCGAACTGTTTGATTGAAGTAGTAGGAATAGAAAGTCATGCTAGTAAAAAACAAAAAGCAAAGAAAAATACCTGTGTAGAGGAAGGCGTATTTGAAGAATGGGAAGGTCAATGAGGCTGAAGTGAAATGAGGCTGGCACAGAGAAAGGATTTTGTAGGTTTTATAAAGGGCTTTGATCTTTTATTTAAGATCAATGAGATGGTATTCAATAGTTTCATAAAATGTAGCAACATGATCAGATTTGCATTTTTTTCACATTTATCAGTTAACATTTATTGAGTACTTACTGCATGCAAGACACTTTCCGAGTGTTTTGCTTACATAATACTTGTAACACTTCTGTAAAGAAGGTATTATTATTACTATCATTAACATTTTATTTTACAGATATGGGGTAAAATGTTC
>NW_007031715.1:928889-946081 GCF_000164805.1 Carlito syrichta | reverse complement strand
CTCCCCCCACTCCCTGGCAGTTTCCTACTACTGTTCATTACTTTATTATAGTTTCATAATACTTTCTTATAGTATTATGATAATTGTTCAAGATTTACTTATGAGTGAGAACATGCTGCACTCAGTTCTTTGTTTCTGTGGTACATCACTCAGTATTATAGATCTGCATTTTTAAAAATTGCTTGCTTGTAAAGAATGGATTAGAAGTGAAGTTAAGGGAATATTTACAGAACCATAGTTATATAATCACATATTTTCTATTTTACTGAGTCGCCATATCTAGCCACAGGTTCCTATGTGGTTAGCCCGGCAATGGATCACCACAATTGTGATGGAACCTGAAGAAAGTGGTTGAAAATATATCTAGCTAATTATTTATAATATGTTTGAATTCTTCAATATAATTTATTCTAAATTTGAGAACAACTTAAGATTCATTCTCATAAATTGATGTCCCAACAAAATCATAATTTCTTATTTTCACCAGCCTATTTTAATTCAAAATTTTTGCATAGTTGGTCTAATTCATACTTATAATAAGTCTTCAAATTACTCAATTATTTTTCAGGTTGTGCTGGCTTCAAGAAAAGCATATTGCACACTGAAGACTTTCCCTCTGACCAGTTTGCAGGGTGACATATAAAGTTGCCAGCTTTGAGTAGGGTGCACGGCAGGAAAGGGTTCTGCAGCACAATTCAGGCAGAGGTGGAAATTTCCATATCACTAGTGGAAAAAAAAATGCAATGTAGAGTATGGAAAGTCCAACAATAGGATAGCAATGTAGACTCACAGTGTGCTAAACTAGGCCATGTCATCCTTGGTGGAGAATTGAGCATTCACCAAAAAGCACTTTTTCACTTAATACTGGACTCTAAAAAAGAGCATTCCTGATCATGGAACTTCACATGACCATGAATTCACCCACTAAGTTTCTTAAATGTTAATTTTTACAGAAAAAGAATCCAATCAAATTCTGAAAGAACTTTTCCCAGAATTTATTATATGAAGTAAGCAAATTGAAGTGAATCTTGTGGTAAACCACCCAGATCCTTCTTTTGGGATCAGGCATTCATTCTCCCAGCAACTATGGGGTGTTTGTGGCTAATAGCACACTGCTGAACCTTTCTCCAGGGATTTCTATCACCCTAAAAACATTACATTAGGGGAGGTCACACAACCCACACTCTTTGAGGTTTCTCTAATAATAGTCAGTTGTAGATATGGAAGGTATAAAAATCTCAAATGCTTGTCTAAAGATGGGACAGGTATGAGAACATTACAGCTTCAAAATCTGTAGTATCAGTGGAAGACATTGTTGGGATTGGTCAACAGTTTAACTCTACTTGATCCTGGCTTCTTTACTCCCTCATGGGTGATGACTGTAAGATGACATTCCTTAATAAACTCTGTACGTGCAACACTCTGTCTCAGACTCCATCTTCAGGGAATATGACCTCACCCAGCATATTATTTAGGAATGAAATGATGATGGTTTGGACCTATGTGGTATGAGTAAAGATTTGATCATATCCTTATCATTGTTACAAAAATAAATCTCAAGAGACTTGATGATGAATTATAGTGTACTAAAAAATAAAAGCCTAGTTTTCCAAAAAAAGTAGAGAAAAGGAAAGAAAATGGCGGTGCTTTCAAAAATCTTCAAGAGAGAAAACAATTTTAAGACATACATTTCTGGTACTTTTCAATAGATTCCCGATGTAATTAGAATAATACTTATACTTTTTATCAATGCCCATGTGACCTTACCTGATCTGGCCCCTGCTTTCCACACTTATTTTATGCTACTCTATGCTTTGGTCACATCCTATTTCCATACTGAACTTTTTCTTTATTGACCTATGACTTTGAATTATTATTTCTTCTAGCTAGAATGCTTTTATCCTAGGCCTTCACACAGTTGGCTCCTTTTCAGCAATTATTAGATCAATTTGAATATCAGTACTACCGTGTAGTGGCACTACCAATGCAACTATTATTAGTACTTCCTTAAACAGTACATATCACACAACCATGCTATATATTTGAACACTCAAAATATCTCAAATTATATGCATTTATCTGTGTGATTATTGTATGACTTTACTCACTAATACATGTACTCCTTATAGGCAAGATTTGTTGAAATAATAAATGCTGGCCAGGTGCAGTGGCTCAAGTCTGTAATCCCAGCACTTTGGGAGGCTGAGACTAGAGGATTGCCTGAGTTCAGGGGTTCAAGACCAGCCTGGGCAACTTTGTGGGAGTTTTCTCTACAATAAATCAAAAAATAAGCTGGGCATGATGGCTTGCATCTGTAATTCCAGCTACTTGGAAGACTGAGATGGAAGGATCACCTGAGCCCAGATCGAGGGTTGGGGTGACTATGAGCAAGTCACTGCACTCCAGCCTGGGTGACAGAGTGAGACTCCAACTCAAAAAAAACAAAAAAAGAAAGAAAGAAAGAATAAATGAGACATTCACTTCATCTCACAGCATCTTAAATGTATTTATGTGCTAGATGACTGAAGAGGCACAAAAACCAACTTTGAATTCTCATGTTTTGAATAACATGTGCCTGGTGAACATGTATATATATGTCTATAGACATGATAAGGATGGGAATATAAATATGGATATGAGACATTCCAAATTTATCATGATTCCAGCATAACCAAACTATGAAGGTTAAGATCTCTATCAGATCATTCATATGAATCTTGATAATGCTGATGGTATCTAATATTTCCATGGATGATTTCATTTAATGTACACTGATACAGATCCTTCTACTTGTCCCTCTTTACCAAGTAGAAATAGACACTCAGCAAGTTTCAGTACCTAGTTCATAAAAGAGAAAAGACCAAAGTAAGATTTTAATTCAGGTCTTGTTTCAGCGCTCAAACACTTAGCTTATAGATTGAATAAATAACAACATTTTCAAAGGTAGCCATGAAGTTTCTCATAGAGGGTGACAATGTTCTTTGCCAAAATTCATCTCCAAATAGTTGTCCTAAGTTCTAGACAATATTTTAATGCCCCAAATTTCTAATTTTAAAAAGATGAGTATCAAAGACACATACCCCATTTATTAAATCAGGTATGTTGCATTTCCAAGCCATCTAAGTTATTATAGGTCTGATTGGACTGACTCATCTATACCTTCTAAGATAATGTCTGGGAACTCACTGCTGGTCAGTTGCACAGGGTCTATCTGCATAAGTGTGCATGCCATTAAATTTCTTGCTGTATCAGAGGATATATGAGTCTATAGGGCCTTATGCTAAATGTATATTCTACAACAGGAATTTAAAGACATTGTAGCTTGTGTTGTGCATTTTATTTGTGATCTTTGTCTCATAATAAACTTCTATTTAAAGACTGTGAATTTCAAAGTATTTAGGTATGAGGAGAAAATGTATATGGTGTTCCTACAAAAGATAAATATGCCTCCATTTTGCTCTGTGAAAGAAACAAAATGGAATCTGTTTTCAGAAGTTTCCTTTCAGAAGGAAAACAACAGCAAGAAACCAGACCAGAAAGCTAGCAGCCTTGTAAGATGTCCAGTGTTTCCTGAGTCATCAATCCTAACAAGTAATGCATGGAAACAAAGTTTGAATATGAAGATACTTTCAGAGTTTCTAATGTGTATAAACTCAGTCTCTTAAAAAGTAGCCTGTATAGTTCCTTTTCTTGTATTTTCTCACCAAAGTACACACACACACACACACACACACACACACACACACAACTCAGCTACCTAGTCCAAAGTTTTGTCCAGAACACATATCATAGGCTTAAACTAAAGAACTAGAACAATGTTAAGAGAATTACTTTAAAGTTTATTTTAGGGACTTTATTCATTAATTTCTCTGTCATTTCATAAAAAGTTGACAAGTCAGTGTTTTTACTACAAAAATTAACATCAGATCTTTAATGAAATGTTGAGTATGGTATACAAAACACACTCTGCATATTTTGCATTTGAAATGAAGCATTGAATGGCACATCTGAGGCAGTTAGCTATAATAATACGAGTATAGACCTGAACCAAGATACCTAAAGTATAATTTTTTTCTTCGATTAGATAAATTTTCCTTTTCATTTCTCACCTGTGAAATTAAGATCTTGGACTTTGTAACCTTGGTGTTTTTTCTAGTTGGTTTATATAATTATTAGACAGTACAGCAAGCAGAAGATATAATAGCAGTAACGAAAATATTTTATATTTTTATATGAGATGTCTTGTTTACTGCATAAAATCCAATAGCTTTTCAGAATAAAGATCACAGCAAAGTCTGAAAGCTGAGGTTTCACTGAAAATAAAGTTACAATTGTATTTTAGTCATAAAATGCCTAAGCATTTAACTCTGAAAAACTAATTACAGTAAAGTAAAGGTGATTTTGAAACCATCAAAAATATACTTTTAAAGGGTTTCCTTCCTCCAGAGAGATGTGGAAAACTTAATTTCAATTTTTGAAGCACAGGAATTCTAAAAATAGAAATTTTCAGTACAGCATAGACATTTTTTGAACAGAATTCAGTGTTGTTTCTTTTTTACCACCTGGCAGTCATTAGAAAGTTTTAGGAAGATGGCAGAGTTCACCTTCTTATGCCCTTCTTTTAAGTGATTTAAGTGGAAACAGGTGTTTGTACCTTAGCAGATATAAATGACCCTTTGCACACACCTGCCAACTGAAGCCCTGAATGATCCTTGAACTTGGTTCTCTACCAAAAGTTATCCAAAAACTTTAGCTTATATTTAGTATGTTTCAGTTCATCTGACTCTGTATAGATTTTCATCAGGTATATGACGAACAAAGTTTAACATCAGTTAATGCACCAAGTAGACCCTGGGGTCATTGAATATTTCTAGAAAGAGTATTGTATTTTCTACAGTAGCCTATAAAAAGGATTTCCACAACTTGGATAATTCATTTTTTACAATGCACATTTCATTGTAAATACTAGACCATATATTTAAGTCTGTGCACATATAGTCAGTATTAAAAATTAATCAAGGAATAACCACTGAATTACTGTATGTAGATTGCTATACTCAAAATCTAAATGTATTAAGAATTTTTTAAGATAAAATTTTAATTGTACAGAAAACTTTTATCTTAGATCTTATAACATTTTTGTGATTCTTTAAATCATGGGAAAGTCACATATATAAATATACGTAGAAAAATATAAATATTTGTGTGCCTATATACATATGTATGACTATCTAGATATATCACCATGTCTGCATTCTACTTTACCACGCTCTGTGAATAATTCAATATTGGAAGTCACTGTTGGTTATAACAAGTTTTTAAACCCAGTGAAAGAATATAAAAGTCATTTTTTTGTAGCTATATGATAAATCACAGCTCTTCAAATGCTCCCTAGGGGTAAATAGAGAAATTATCAAATTTGAATTTTTAAACTCCAATATCCAAACTCTAGTCCCTGCTGAATGCATTAATTTTTTAATTTGTTTTAAAAATTTAGTTATTTATTTATTTATTCATTCATTTTTTGAGTTGGAGTTTCACTCCATAGCCCAGACTGGAGTGTAGTGGCTCCCGGCCACCGCAGCCTTGACCCACTGGGCTCTTGCGATCCTTCCGCCTCAGCCTTCCGAGTAGCCTGAATTACAGGCGCGCGCTACCACGCTCAGCTGATTTTTGATTTATTGTAGAGGTGAGGGCTCGCCAAGTTGCCCGAGTGGGTCTCGAACCCGCGGGCTCAGGCAATTCACTCACCTCAGCCTCCCAATCGTGCGGGATTACAGACTGAGTCACCGAGCCCAGCAGTATTTGTTTATTTTAGCCTTAAATCTTTTTATGCTAATATATTTATTTGTATGTCTGTTTATTTAATTTTAAAGATGTGGGGTACAATTCAGGGTTAAGTACATAAGTGGTCATCATACAGGTAAAGTTTGGGCCTCCTATTGGTCCTCACTTCACCTGGTTTGGGATCAGGTATGCTTATTAATATTATGTGCCTTTCCCCTCCTCTGGCAGTGATCTGTTTCTGCCAATCACTTTCATGTAGTATCATAATAAATGTTCATGGTCCACGATTAGTGAGAACATGTGGTACCCAACTCTTTGTTTCTGTGATAGATTACTGAGTATGATAGACTCTAAATACATCCAAGTTGCTGTGGAGTTCATAATTTTGTCCCTCTTTGAGGCTGGGTAATATTCTATCATCTAAGTTTGCCACATTTTTTTAATCCAGTCCACTTTTGATAGGCATGCTAATGTATTTTATACATCTCAGTGCCTCCCTTTCTGGGAACAGCTGTACCACTGTGGGGACAATAACTATTCAAATGTTTGTCCCCATTACATAATATTTACCTATTCTTTAATTTCACTCAGGTAGAGATACATATATGTTTTTAATATATGACTTCTTTATAATGTATAATGCTTTTGAGAATCATCTATACTTTTGCATGTATCCGTAGCTCATCTTTGTGATTGCTGAATAGTATTCCATTATACAAGTATGCCATATTATATCTATTTATTCTCCTAATAATGGACAGATGAGTTATTTCCGGGTTAGGCTTTTATTAATAAAATCTTCCATAACTTTTTTGTATGATTATTTTTGTGGACATATATTTGGTGAATTCCTAGGAGCAGCAAAGCATCACAAGCTAGATAGCTTAAATAAAAGAAATTCATTGTCTCACCGTTCTAGAGGCTATTAGGTCCAAAATCAAAGTGTTGGCATGGATGGTTCCCTTTGAGGACTATGAAAGAAGAATTCATTCCAAGCCTCTCTCCTTGACTTGTAGATGGCAGTCTTTTCCCTGTGTCTTCTCATCTCCTTCCCCTGTAAGTGTATGTACAAATTTCTCCTTATCAGGATACCAGTCATATTGGATTAGGGCTCACCCTAATGACTTCATTACAATTTGACTAATTACATCTACAACTATTCTGTTTCCAAATAAGATCACATGGGATTAAGTCTTCAACATATGATTTGGGGTGGGGATTGGATGGTAATCATTTAATTCATGTCAGTGCTCTTCAATATTATAACAAATCTTTGCTTGCCACGGTTTGAAAAATGTCCCCATTTTTTTATGAGTTTTAGAGTTGTAGCTTTCAAAGACTTCAAGGATTTCTCTCTAGTAATTTTTTTTTTTGGTTCCTGTTAGAAATTAAACTTCACTTTTTTCCATGAGCTAGTAAATTGTTACAACACCACTTATTAAAAATAATTTTCTTAAGCCTGGCTCAGTGGCTCAGCCTGTAATCCCGTGCCTTTAGGAGGCTGAGGTGAGTGGATTGCCTGAGCCCGCGGGTTCAAGACCCGCCTGGGCAGCAAGACCTCATCTCTACAGTAAATCAAAAAATTAGCCGGGCGTGGTAGCGCGCGCCTGTAATTCCAGCTACTCGGAAGGCTGAGGCGGAAGGATCGCCGGAGCCCAGCAGGTCGAGTCTGCGGTGGCTGGGAGCGGCCACTGCACTCCAGTCTGGGCGACAGAGTGAGACTCCAACTCAAAAAATAAATAAATAAATAAATAAATAAAATAATTTTCTTTCTCCACTGATTTCTTTTGAAGCTCTTGCCTAAAACTAAAGTTAGTTAACCCTGTCTATAATGTTACTGTCTAAAATTCGAATTGGCCATGTGTTTGTTAGTCCATTGCTGGAATCTTTGGGACATTCCTATGAGGGTTTTTTATCTTTTTACCAATAATCACACTATCTTAATTATTGTAGCCTTATACTAATACTACTGTAACTTTAGAGAAAAATCTTGAAATCCTCTCCAGAACAATGTCCTACAAATTCTAACTGTCTTAGCATTTCCACATGCCATTCTGTTTTCTTCCTCTAATGAGATTGGTTTTCTTTCTTTCACTTTATTTCTCTGCATCATAGTTTAGAAAAAGCTCCCAGGCAAAAGCTTCAGTAAATGTGGACCTTATATCATTCCTCCTAAGACTTTCAGTCCTGCACTATCTGCAGTATAATGAAAGTTTCTTCATATATTTTTCCAGTTGTATAATTGTATACTATGGGAGACAAGTCTGAAATCAACTACTCCATCATGTGCAGATCAGAAGTCAGCCTTCAACTTCTTTGATCCACCAATTATTCTGCCACAGTAATGTAAACATATATATCTATCATATCCATGTAGTATGCACATATACGTCATATGTATATAAAGAATAGATTATTTTTGCTACATCTGCATCCTACCTTTGCTTAATACCTCTACATCTTACCTCCAAATTGTTTGTTAACCAAAATCACCTTAGAGATAATTATTTGGCATTCCATAGTACTAAAAATGAGCGGTTATTAGCTGGATGTGTATGCCAATAGAAGTTATCTAGAAGAAGATCAATTTAGGCTGATGTGCTGAGCAACCCATACTTAATTTATGGGTGCAGAAGCAAACACCCCATGAGTACACCCTAGATTGTAGGAAATAAGTATTTGGCAGAGATTAGAATCTGAATAAGCCTGCAAGGACTGCTTTCTTAATAACAGACTTTCCATGAGGATAATACAGTGAAAACAGCAAGGCTTTGGAGACATACAAACCAGGAAGAAAACTGGGTTGAGTCTTTATTTTGTCTAAAACGCTCTAATGATGAGTTAAGAAAATATCACAGCATTGTCCTTCTTAAAAAGAGTATTTCCTGGAATAAAACAGATAATCCATGTAATGTGTTTATCAAAGTATCTGGCTCTCACTGTCTGGTTAAGAAATGGCAGTTATTATTACAACTGAAGGTGAATGCAACTAGCTTTGTCTGTATGCTAGAAATCAACAAATGCCTTTCTAGACTATATTCACCAGTGACCAGACAGCTTAAAGCTGTGCATCAGCAAATTGAAAGATAACCGAAAACAAGCAAATAAACCCAGAACATTCCTGGGAAGGGGGCATGTGTGGAAGGGAAGAAAGAACAAAATTCACCTTTGGTGCCAAAAAACCCTATTATATTTTGAAAAGATAATCCATCTGTAATTTGTTTTTCTAGAATAACAAGAATTCCCTTCACTTCCTGTCTGAATCTAACTATCCATGCTTGCAGATATGGAATAAAAACTATACATGACATTTAGCATACTGAATATGTGTATTAGCTGTGTAAACATAGAGTGAATCATTTCTAATTTTCATTTTTATTATTTTCAGTAATTTTTCCACTTTGAACTATTGTAATTTAATGTTCTGCACAGTGTGTCTTAAGAATTACAATGTTTTAATAGTTTTTCATTTATAATTCTATATAAGTAAAAGAGGTTTTCATTAAAAAAAAAAAGAGGAAGAAAATACTGCCCTTTTTCCACTGAATTGTCCTGGTACCCTTGTTAAAAAAAATAATTTAACCTTAGATATGAGAGTTTTGTCCATAATGCTTTTATTCTAATGCTTTTATGCTTTTATTCTCTGTTGAAATAGCTATGTTCTATTACCTAAGAGAAGTTTACTCTCTTCTGTTTTGATATTTCTGGTCACAGCTAACCACAGCTATTAAATCTCTGTCATCTACAGATACTTTTTAACGCTTATTTGAAGGCTATGCTATAATCTACAAGCCAGAGTTTGTGTATTCAACAAAGAAATTTTAAAACCCCCATGGAAAGAATTGTACTGGATACTTTAAACTACTGACACTTCAAAGAATAAACTCATGGGTGGACTTCTGAAATGACACTGTTTAGATAACTTTTAGACCACAACAGTGGACTAAGTCAGATTTCCAGAACTCCAGAAGCAGAAATTTTCATGAAAGTAGACTGCTAAGTCAAGGCCCATCTGAATAAGAATTAATTATATAGGACTGAATAAACACAGGACCAAAAAACAAATACAGAAGAAGATCTAAAAAAAAAAAAGAATTACAATGTTTTATTGTGGTTATGAAAATTACCGTTCCTACATTGCTGTCAAACTTTTATATATTAATTAGAAAAATATGTCGCCTTAGAATATTATGCTAAGATTTTTTAAAAGGAGATAATACTTGCTAAGCATATGCCACCCATTAATGATTTTAATTTAACACATATTTAGTAAATATTTACATTGTTCTAGGCACACACAAACACACACGGTGATGTAAGATACAATTCCAGATTCCAAAGACCTCACACTCTTTCAGGGAAGCTTACCTGTGAAACCATGGTGAAATATACAGCTAGTATATAAAACAGACAGAACCTAATTTTTTCCAGAAAAGTAGGCGACAGGCTCAGAGGAAAAGCACCATTCCTACTGTGTCTTAAAATATCAGACATATTATCTTAGACGGTCAAGTGGGGGAAGAATATTCTAGGTCAAGGAAAAACCACAGGCAAAGACATGGAATTATAAAAATATATGCCACTCTTAGAAAATAGCAAGAAAAGAGGTTAAGTTAGACTATACACTTATGGATGAGAGTAGCAGAATATGATACCAGAAAGGTAGGCGGGAAATGATTACAGGAGGTTTTAGTGACATTCTAAGTTGTTAAATTTTATACTGTGGAATTCAGGAGCAGACAAATTATGATAAAATCATTTTACAAAATTATGAGATATAAAATATTCTAGTGATAATATAATACAGCAAGTATTATATTTACAATAATATATAGTACATATGACATATACACATGTAATATGTAATATAATAATACTGCATAATATTATAATATTATATAGTTATTTGCTGCTATTAAAAATGACTAGGGTATGAACAACATATGTTAGTTTATTGGATGTAGAAAATCATAAAATAATATGACTTAGTATGATTAAAATTAATTACTAATATATTTTAAATCTGGACGGAGGTGTTTTTATGATTTGAGTTTTTCTTAATCAGAAACCATTTCAATATATTTTTCTGAACCAGCTAGAATTTGGCTTCAGTATGTTGAATGTACGTAGTAAAAGTATTGTTTGTTTGTTTGTTTTATCTTTTCATATCTACTGATGTCTAGGAAATCACCTGTCTTATAAATCTTGACTCTGGCTCCCACTAGCAAAGCTACTTTTCTTGATGGATCAGTGCACAAGTAACTTAGGTCCCTTCCCAGAATATTGTACCTGGAGTCAGCAACTGAAAACCTCAGGAAAACAGGGACAGAGAGGTTTCACTGTTGTTGTTATCCATTTGATCGTTTTATCTGAAGAGGTGCAGTCCCTAGGGGAGCAGTTGTAAAAGTATGCCAGCAAAGATATTCTTACTGCATTGGTTCCCGTGCTTTAATTTTTGACTGTAGATCTGAACTGACAGCTTCTTCTTTGCATTCTATAAGCCTGGTTCTTTTAAGCTCCTAGGCTTTCAGCAATTTTGTCAGCTACCCACAATCTTTTCCAAATGTTTATTTCCTGCATATATCCTGCGTAGACATATTTTGTTGCTTGCAACTCAGATCTCTAATGCAAGGTGTGTCCATTATTTGATCAGGGGCTTTTAACTTTGAAATCTTTAGCAAAACATCTGGCAGTAGTTGTGCAGTTGTTATTGAAAATATATACTTAATAAATTAATAAGTAAATGATAAGCATTTAAATTATATTTTGAAAGTTGTGGATAATTTTTGCAGGCTGCTGTACTAGACACTTGGCATGCTTTGAGTAAAAGAACATGTAAAGTACTTTTGGGTCCAATAAGGTATCTAAAAGCTTCCAGAATGAAAATGGCAACATCTGAGAATGAAAGACCTTTTGATGAGCTATTTAGTTTTGATTAGCCTTGTTCTACATAATTTGGGTATCACTGTGAGGAAGTGCCATATGGTGTTAATAAATAAGTCTTCAGCGTGTTTCACTTATCCTTTAAAATGTATATTAAAAGGTCAATTATCTCTAATTAAGTCACTATTTTCTTTGGTTAGGCTGTGTGTGTTTTCCCAATCAAGCGCCCAGGGAGATTATTGAGAGTTTCTCCATGGTTGATTAAGGACATGTCAAAGTTATGTCAGGAGAAAAGTTGAAATGCCTCACTCTCTTAAAAAACAAATCAGCATCAAACCTATATGGATTGTTTTGCATGTTATTATCACCCTTTTATCTCATCTCTTCTGTCAAAATATTATTTTCAAACCCCTATATCTCCCCTCACTTGGGTTGAATAGAGTCCCTCTAAGTTTGTTTCTTAAGGACTACTTGCCTGGCATGCAAGGACACAGCACAAGTCCACAGCATTATATGATATGGGTTTAAGGCATAGATACTAAGAGGAAAACCACAGGTGCAGGCTTCTGGGAACAAACTACAGCGGTACTGAGAAGTACACAGAAATGGGAAAAGGGTCGTCTGAAAGAATCTAGTAAAGCTGCATCATTATCTCTTACACTACCTTTCTAATATTTGAGAGAATAAAACACTTCTCTGAAAAATATACAATAGAAAAGGCTTGCATTCAAACTGCATATTAAATTATTTTAAAAAAACAAAAACATTGGAGGAAAATCTGTATAGAGACAGATTTTCATCCTGATCTGAATGAAAAATTTTTAGAAAGTTGAAATTTCTCAAAAGTAGAATGATTATACAAATGATGGTTCAGTAATTCCATATAATATTTGCAGTCATTAGCAATGTTATTTTAAGGTTAGTCAATAAATTGGAAATGCTCATGATACTAATTTAAGTGAAAATAAGAAGTAGAATGACTCTTACATGTACATGCAAATATGTATAATGTATATATACATATATACTATATTGTTCATGGATAGTATGTGTGTGTATACTATCTGTTATGTACAATCATGTGATAGTCATTCTGCTTATTATTTTTACTCATTTATATTATATAGATATAGACTAATAAATAGTTAAAGATCAAGAACAAAAGACCCATTTCATAAATGATACATTGCGAATGATTTTTTTCTTGTGATTTCTGATATTATATTTTTTATATTTTGCTCAATAAAAATATACTAGTGCCATAAAATAGAAGTATAATGATTGACTTTTAAAGTATTTTGTACCCTGAGTTCAACTCCTTTAGCCTTCAATGAGGACAGTATAGTGTGAAAAGAACAGAATTCTTAAAGTCGGTCACACTTGGATACAAATCACAAATCTGCCATTATTTTAAACCTGAATTTTGACCTTCATAATATGATTTAACCCTTCAATCATAGTGAGTTTCTGAGTGAAGAAATACTAACACTCAAAATCTTAGAAATCATTTGACAGTTTATGTGGTATCAAATTTTAGCTAAGTACATTTTAATTACTTTCTCATATCCTCTCTTGAGTCTCAAAATCTAGAAACCTCTATCTCATTTGCTACCATTTCTACAGATGTGTAACAATCAAAACAAGGTATAAAGTCTAAGATTCAAGTAAAACTATTCTCATTCATTTTTTATTCAAAAACTATTTATTGGCTATGTATTAGTTTCTGTACATAGATTGCCACAATGTCTATAATTCATTATTACCAGGTTCTCCTTGCAATCCTTCTGACAATAGGAAATGGGTTAAGACAGGTTATAATCTCAATATTCATTTTCAGTGGTGAAAAACCTAAATTGGTACCCAAATGTGGCCTTTTTTATTCTTTATCATTTCAGTGCCGAGTACATTATAGTCGTCCTCATTCTTTTACCACATTAAAATCTCTCATCCTGTCTCTTTCAAAGGACAAATGATATTTTGAAACATAAAAATTTGCTTTGCCAACAATTTAATCAGCCCTCCAAATCCTGCCAATCACATTAGGACTAAAACAGTTCTTCTGCTCAGATCATAATATAACTTATAGTGCTTGTCTGTCATTTCAAGTTCACACCATTATATGTCAAGACTGTGTCCTTTGTAGCTTTCTACACTGAGAGGACATAAAGGAGATCTCAATTTTATTCTGTTTCTCTCATTTTAGACAACTTCAGACTCAAAATGACCCCTCACTTTGAACTCAATACAGACATGTTCTTCCCTAGGCTCTGTGATTGGCTCTTTATAAACTGAATAGGAAACTCTAAACTTATTCTTATAATCTTATTATCTTCTTCTTCATATTTAAGTGCCTATTTTCAAATCTGCCTCAGAATGCTGTTTTGCTAAAACCATGTAAGATATGCCCTATGTTTAGTTATATATCACAGCAGAGCAGAGTGCTCCTAGTTGAATAATTGGCTAATAAGTATGGATTACTGTTAATTAAACTAAATAGACTTAGCTTACTTCCTCACTTAGCATACTTCCTACAATTCCCTGAAAAAAACCTAAGTTTCTAATTAAATTTAAGCATCTTTAAATTAACAGAAATGTATCTGAGACAGAAACATGCTTATAGATTAATTCATTAGCAATCATATTTTCCATGTAACCTGTATATTACCCCTCCAACCTGCACTTCCAGACCTTCCTATTCTGTACTATTTTTCTATTTTCCATTGCTTTTGTCACATTTTAATATTCTAGATAATGCTCTCTTATTAGGTTACATTTTCATTATCTTCTTTCTGCTAGAAATTATGCTTGAAAAAGGTCAGGATTTTATCTATTTTATTCACTAGCATATGCCAAGTGCCTAGGTCAATGCCTGGCACATAGTAGACACTCAATAATTCCTGTTATAGAATTGATACATGTATATATGTTTGTGTTTGACTTGTTAGGAAAGAGGATATAGTATGTTGTGGTTAGACACTGTACTTTCTCTCATTCGAGATATTTACAATTTTTCCTTCTGTCCTCTCATACAATTGTAGGCATGGTATGCTCATTTGCATACTAGGACCTGAACAGATGACATCTTCACATGATTACAAGATACCTGGTTACTGAGCTGAACTGGACAGGATGGTCAAAGTGCCATACAGTATACTGTGATTGCTAATAAAGGTAACAGACTTCATGTAAAGACGGTGACTATCTCAAATAAAGTTTTAGCAAAATTTTATTATAAAAATGACTTGTCTTGGGATTGCTTATTTTCTCTTTTTCTGACTCTTTGCCCCTCTGGTAGTGGCCTCTTCTCCCCATTTACATACATTTCATTTTTCTTCACTATAAAAACAGGCTCTCAGAAAATGCTCATAGATGTCCACGGAACACAACAAGGTGCAAAACCTGGCAAAATTTTATCTTTAATTTGCCCAAGAAAAATCTGCATTTTCACACATAACAAAGCTTTAAATCAAAGGAATGAAATGGGAAATGTCTATTGATAGAACTTGAAATATAGAGATGGAAAGGAAAATATTTTGGCTATCATTCTCTTGACCTTGAAATCATTTAAATTAGAGATCAACTAATTGATATTCTGACCCTATCAATCTCCTCACTCAACCTTCAATGTGATTTGTAGCTCAGTATTACCCTCCTTTAAATTACCACGGATCTTATATTTTGAACTTTTCTTGGCAGGAACACTTTAACACAATACATGAAAAGTCAGTCACTGGAAAGACTCTGAAGGAAGACAAGCATATTTCTGCTATTTTCACACTGTCTCTTTTAGAGTATACTGGGAAGAGGGCATTAAAGAAAATTCAAAGTGTTCTATATCATTCTCAGCATCCTTACCTCATTTAATAAACCCTGCTTGCTCTCTGCATGCTGTCCAATAATCCATTATTAGTTAAAGACACTAACCTTAGAGAGTTTCAATTTTATACAGCACTTCTGAACAAAGAATTGATTTTTCAAGAAATGAATGAGAATTTGGGGTCAGGGTGTCTATAGGAATCAAAAGTGCTATTAAAATTTCATTTGTTCTCTGCATCCAGAAAAAGAAAACTTATGATCAATGTATAGAAATTATTTTTCTTTTATAATCAAGAATTGCTTCCACTCTATAAAAGAAACACTATATACATGTTGGCTATTATTATTATTATTATTATTTTAATCAATATTTTTTATTATGATGCTTTGGGGTGCAGTTAAGGGTTAGGTATACAAATACATTTCATTCAGGAACCCTGTTGATAAGAGGTGTTTCCCTGTCCCCAGGCAGATATTTGCTACTGTTGATCCCATCTCGGTCCCCCCCCATAGTTTCCCACTACTGTCAGTCATTTTCTTATAGTATTACATTGGATGTTCAAGGTCCATTATATGAGTGAGAACATGTGATACTCAGATCTTTGTTTCTGTGAGAGGTCACTCAGTATTATAGACTCTAGTTCCATTCAGGTTGATGCGAAATTCATGATTTTGTTCTTTTTATGGTTGCGTGGTATTCCATCATGTATATGTACCACATTTTTTTAATCCAGTCCTCTTTTGATGGGCAGCATGGTGGCTTCCAGGTTTTTGCTATTGTGAACAATGCTGCGATAAACATACGTGTGCAGGTATCTTTTTTATAGAGTGATTTGAGTTCTTCAGGATATATTCCCAGTAGGGGGATTGCGGGGTCATATGGGAGGTTGATATTTAGAGCTTTTAGGAATCGCCACACTGCTTTCCACAGAGGTTGCACTAGTTTACACTCCCACTAGCAGTGTAGAAGTGTTCCTTTTTCGCCACACCCTCTCCAGCAGCTGTTATTTTTTGAGTTGTTGTTAATTGCCACTCTAGCTGGAGTTAGGCAGTATCTCAGTGTGGTTTTAATTTGCATCTCCCTGATGATTAGTGAGGTTGAACATTTCTTCATGTGTCTGTTGGCTGCTCGGATGTCTTCCTTTGTGAAGTGTCTCTTCATATCTTTTGCCCATTATATAATGAGGTTGCTTGTTTTTTTTCTTTTCAGCACATTTGAGTGCCTTGTAGATCAAAGATGTTAATCCTTTGTCTGACCTGGTGTTGGCAAATACTTTTTCCGAGTCTGTAGGCTGTCTCCCTACTCTCTTGATGGTTTCTTTGATTTTGTAGAAGCTTGTCAGTTTAATAAGGTCCCACTAGTCTATCTTCTCTCTTATGACCTGTGGGTTTTGGGTTTTGTTCAGGAATTGGAGGACAGTTCCAATTTCCATGAGGGTATGTCCTTCATTTTCTAAGGTTCTTATGGTTTGAGGTTTTACATTTAGGTCTCTGATCCATTTGGAGTTAACCTTTGTGCATGGGGATTGTTGGGAGCTGGCCACGGAGGCCCACTGAGCGTTAGGGATCAGGAAGGGCCGTTGACCCTGAGACCACTAGGATGCATTCGGGAGCTATTGACCCCATTTCCTCCCCCTTTCTACTCAGCACTAACCAGATTAAACTCCTGTGACCTCAAAACATAAAAAACTCTGAGACCGGGATGA
>NW_007031715.1:928361-928719 GCF_000164805.1 Carlito syrichta | reverse complement strand
CCCTCCCACATCTGACTTTGTGTATAAAAGACCCGTTGTAATTCCCAATAACACACACATCACTTCTGCACTAGACTGGAGTCCAGGCTCTCTCTCTCTCTCTCTCTCTCTCTCTTCTTCCCCCCAGTCGCCAATGTCGTCTCCACCTTTGGGCTACCCTGAACCCGGCTGGAGCTGGTCTCCGGCAGGGGATACATAGGGGTCCTGTTTCAATCTTCATCATGTGGTCAGCCAGTTTTCCCAGCACCATTTACTGAATAGGTTCTCTTCTACTCAGTGGTAGGTGGTGGAGACTTTGTCAAAGATGAGTTGGTTGAGAAATTGAGGTTTTGCTTCTGGAATCTCAATTCTATTCCAC
>NW_007031715.1:926411-927987 GCF_000164805.1 Carlito syrichta | reverse complement strand
TTTGTGTTTCCATATGAATTCGTGTGTTGTTTTTTCTAGGTCTGAGAAGAATGTGCTGGCAATTTGATGGGTATTGCATTGAATTTGTAGATTCCCTTAGGTAAGAAGGACATCTTCACAATGTTGATTCTTCCAATCCATGAGCATGGGATACTTTTCCACTTGTTTGTGTCATCTTTGATTTCTTTGAGCAGTGTTTTGTAGTTTTCGTTGTAAAGGTCTTTCACATCTTTGGTTAGGAAGATGCCAAAGTGTTTCATTTTTTAATGTGTGTGGGGCTATTGTGAATGGAATTGTGGTTTTTATTTGGGTTTCTGTTTGTTTATTTTTGGTGTAAAGAAATGCAATTGTCGTTTGCATATTTATTTTGTATCCTGAGACTTTGCCACAGGACTTTATCACTGTAATGAGTTTTTAACAGATTCTCTTGGGTTTTCAAGGTACACAATCATATCATCTGCAAAGAGAGATAACTTGACTTCCTCTTTTCCTATTTGGATACCCTTGATTGCCTTCTCTTTTCTGATTGCTCAAACCAGGACTTCCAATATTATGTTGAACAGGAGGGGTGAGAGTAGGCATCCTTGTCTTGTTCCAGTTTTCAGGGGAAATTGTTCCAATTTTTGTCCATTTAGGAGTATGCTGGCTGTGGGTTTCTCATAGATGGCTTTTACTATTTTGTGGTATGTTCCCTGTATATCTAGATGTTCAAAGGTTTTTATCAAGAAGGAGTGCTGAATTTTATCAAAAGTTTTTCTGCATCTAATGATATAATCATGTGGTTTTTCTTTTGACATTTATTGATGTATTTAATTACATTTATGGTTTTAAGAATGTTTAGGCAGCCTTGCATCCCAGGAATGAAGTCTACTTGGTCATGGTGGATGATTTTTGAGATGTATTGTTGAATCCGGTTTGCTGGGATCTTGTTGAGAATTTTAGTGTCTATGTTCATCAAAGATATTGACCTGTAGTTCTCTTTCTTTGTTGGGTCTTTACCTGGCTTGGGTATCAATGTGATGTTAGGTTTATAAAATGATTTGGGGAGAGTTCCATCTTTCTAAATCGCCTGGAATACTTTCAGTAGGATTGGTATAAGCTCCTCCTTAAATGTCTTGTAGAATTCTGCTGGAAAGCCATCTGGACCAGGGCTTTTTTTTGTAGGTAGTTTTCATATTACATAGTCAATTTCCTTGATTGTTATTGGTCTGTTTAGGGTCTCAATTTCTTCTTGTTCCAACCTAGGGAGGTTGTGTGATGTCAGAGAGTCCTCCATTTCCTTAAGGTTTTCAAGTTTGTTTCCAAACAAGTATACATAGTAGTCTCTAATGATCTTTTGTATTTCTTCAGGGTCAGATGTGACTTCATCTTTTGTGTTTCTGATTGTGCTTATTTGGGTTTTTTCTCTTTTTTTCTTGATCAGTCTAGCTAGGAGACCATTGATCTTGTTTATCCTTTCAAAGAACCAGCTTTTTGTTTCATTGATTTTTGTATTATCTTTTTCTCTTCTATGTCCTGGATTTGGGCTTTTATTTTGGTGATCTGGATTCTTTTGCTGAAATTAGGGTTTTTGTGG
>NW_007031715.1:871475-925695 GCF_000164805.1 Carlito syrichta | reverse complement strand
AATTTTTGATAGCTTAAATGGTATTTTGTCTGAAATTAGGATCACGACTCCTCCTTTCTTTTGTGTTCCATTCACCTGAAAATTTGTTTCCCAACTTCTTACTTTGAGTCTATGTATGTCCTTTCTAGTGAGACGAGTTTCTTGAAGGCAGTATATTGTTGCCTGGTGATATTGTATCCATTTTGCCATTCTATGTCTTTTCAGTGGTGTGTTTAGTCCATTCACATTCAGGCTAATTATTGAAATGTGAGAGTTCATCCCTATCATTGAGTTCTTATAGAGTTGTTGTTCTTCCACTTGTTTGTTTGGTTTTTTTTTTTTTTGTCTTTCTTTTGGTTTTGGGTTTGGTTCATGTATATTTTATTCTTTTCCCTGTACTCTTGTGAAGAACGTTTTTCTTTTTTCCTTTTCTTCTGTGTTTAGTACTTTCTTAAGTGTTTCATGTAGAGATGATTTGGTGGCAGCATAAGTTTTAGGGATTGGATATCTGGGAAAGATTTTAATTCTCCCTCACTGATGAAGCTTAGCTTGGCCGGGTAGGTTATTCTTGGTTGAAATTATTTATCTTTTAGGACTTTGAAGATAGGGCTCTAAGCCCTCCTAGCCTGCAGGGTTTCTATAGATATATCTGCTGCTATTCTGATTGGTCTTCCATGGTAGATGATCTGGCTTTTTTCTCTTGCTGCCTTTAGGATTTTTTCTTTTATGTCTACTTTGTTTAGGCAAATTATTATGTGTCTAGGAGTTGGTCTTCTCATTTGTCATCTTGCAGGGGTTCTCTGAATCTCTTGTGTTTGAATTTTTGCATCACTGATTAGATAAGGGAAGTTTTCTTGAATGATCTCATGGAAAGTTTATTTCAGTGTGGTCTCTTTCTCTCTTTCTGCCTCAGGAAGGCTAATTACTCTTAGGTTCAGTCTCTTGAAGTAATCGCTCATCTCTTAAAGGTTTTGTTCTGTCTTTTTGAGTTTGTCTTCTGTTTTTAAGAGTTTGGGTTAGTTCTATATTTTGGTCCTCAAGCTCTGAGATTCTCTCTTCTGCTGGGTAATTCTGCTTTCCATGCTTATCAGTTTGTTATTTATTTCATTCACAGTATTCTTTATTACTGTTATCTCAGATATCAGCTCCTTCCTAGATTCCTCTTGTGTCTCCTCAATTCTTGTTAATCGCTCCATTAATGTCTTGATATCTAGATTTGTAGTTTGAGACCCTTCATTCTGGGGGCTCTTCATTGTTTGCATTCCAAAATCAGTTTTCTCAGTGTCTTCCCTCCCAGGGGTCTAGGAGAGACCCATATTCTTCTTTTGGTTTTTCTTCATTTGTATAGATTTTTCTCTCTCCTTCCCTCTCCCTTTCTGTCTTTAATTCTGTTTTTGAGGGAAGGTGGTGTTGCTTTTATTTCTCTTCTGCAATATCCTGTTCTTCCTTATGAGGGTTTTTTGGTTTTGTTCATTTTTGAGTTTGGAGTGTGGGCTGCGGGCTGTACTTTTTGCAGTTTTGAGGTTTAATTGAGAGGGAAGCTGTGGTTCCGAATTTATATGCTGATTCTAGCATCCACAAACAGTTGTATGAGCACACTGGAACCTATTTCCTTCCGCTTTACAATCTGTCCGTTCAGCAGTATGTAGTCTCAGTTCCTAGATTAAAATGGGGGTATAAAAGAAGAAAATAATGGAAGAAGGGGGGTCAATAGGAAGTTAGAGAGAGAGAAGAGTGAGAGGGAAAACAGACATACATACCAACTATCAGGTGAGAAAGAGACACAAGGCCGAAAGAAGTGAAAAAAGACATGTAAGAAAGATTCCCTAAAGAATACTGATAGCTACACAGAGACAGACTAATATAATCATGAAACAGTGCAAGTCAGAAGGCCAACAACAAACGTGACCAAAATAAACAGTCAAAATGATAAAATCATAAGTCACAATAAGAGATCAGACTAAAATCACTTCAGCTCTGATCTCCCGCCTCTCCCCTTTGTTTTTCATTGCAGGCAGCTAGGTTTACTCACAGCTTGGGTTTGACTGCCTGGAAGTTGCTTTTATCTGATTCAGCTTTGGGGTGGGGCTTTGTCTGTTTAGTGAAATTACCTTAGGAACTGAGGTGGAGTTTGTTGATAGGTGGGCAGGGCAATGGAAATCTCTACCTGGAGAAAGGCAGAGGCAGATTCTCTTTTGTAGATCCCTTTCTCTCCACTTGTCTGGGTCCCCAAGCTTGGGGTAATGCACTGAGCGCCTCAGCCAGGGTGGTCCCGGAGCTCCAGAGCTCCAAAGCTCCAATGGTCAGGTGGTGAGCAGCGAGGGTGGCCCTGGGCCCCCCACAGGGTACTTCAGCCAGGAATGGGACCAGTGTCTCTGAGGGGTGGGCTCCCAGAGCCTCCCTGAGTGACCAGTGGCTTGGTGCTGGGTGCCAGGCGAGAGACAATGTAGCCAGGGAGCTAGCCAAGACCCGAGACTCCCACACACATGGTGGAACAGCAGCAGCAGGGGCCTGCAATATCTGGCCCTGTGTTGGACCAAAGGTCCCCAGGCCTCGGACCAGCGTGGCTGGTGGTGGGCTGGGGGATGGGGGAAGAAAAGTAAGAGTCTTTTTGGGAACTCATGTTCAGAGAATCTCACAAGTTCACCTATGTCATCGCCATCTTGTTCCCCCCTGGTTATTATTATTAAAAGTAATTACAGTGTCTTCATACCTTTGCATGTAGTGTTTCCTCAAACTAGAATACTTATTACATCACTTTTTAACTCCTTTAAAAGGCTTTCTCTTCAAATATTTATTCTTGTATAAAAATTCTTTTAAACACATTGATCTCTCACCCTATAGTACTATACTCTTATTTGTTAACTCTTCCCTTTGGAATTTTATCTTGAGATATTTTTATAGAAATCTAGTGGTTTCACCAACTTAATATAATACTTAAAGAATACTTAAAATATACAGATTGCCTCAGGAAAATTATTTTGAACATAATAGGTACTCTGAAAGTATTTACTGACAATCAATTTCTATATTTTTATTCCTGTACATGTAGGTACATTTTTAGTGCATAATGCAATATCTCACAATAAGACTGTATTTTATTTTAGGACCAGAGAAAACTATCTAGTACATACTTCCATATCTACTATAGTGTCTAACTCAGTAATGCAAATATAAATGAAATAAACTTCTAGGGAAAGAATAAATTTCCTGAATGTACTCTTAGAGGATGTGGTCATTCCTAAGCAAAGTATATCTTTCAATTAATTATCTCTAATGTAACATGGAGCAGAAATGACTACCACACCAGAATTCTATGAAACTAATAATCTAATGTAGGATTGTGCAAATTTTTTTTATGATTTGTTTACTCTGGGATCCAGTCTATGATGAGTGAAGCTAAATAAAACTGTGAGATAAATTATTAATATACTGTCCATCAATTTCCTGATTGTAAATTGTTTATAATGCCATTGATCTGATGTGCAGCATTTACTAAGATGAATATCTATAAATCTATAATCCCTGGAACCTAAAAATATTTTCTGTTTGAGGAGAGTTCTGTTCGTAGTTATGAGTGTTCTCTGACTGTGTAATACAATTGCATAATGATTCTATAGAACCCACTATTTTCTACAAATATTACTTTAACTCATGGTACTGGCAAGAATACCGTTAAATAAACATTTAAATATTTATGATATATTTCACAGTTTTTGCATTTTTAATGCTGTGATATAGTCATAAAATATGAGGTTCCATTGATAACTTTTGAATTAGAAATATTAAATTCCTCTATGGTATTGCATATAAAAATATTGCAAAATAAATTAAAGGATAAATCTCTGGAAGGATGAAGTCAATAAATGAATTAGTAACATAGAGAAAATACTGTGATAATTATCATTTCATCTTGGCAACTGAGGAATACTTTTTTAGATTTTTATAAATTAGGAATCTGTATTCTCACTAAAAAGCTACAGTGATAAACACTTGGTGGTTTCAGGCAAATCAGGGAAATACAAACAGGTACGTGCCACATAAAAACATCACCACATTCAAAAGTGATTTTAAGAATTGCAGAATATATTGAAGGCAGAAAGAAACTATGTATGACATTAGTTTCATGCAAATTGAAAACAATTTGGAAAAAGTTACTGGCAGTTGGGAGACATTTGTGAAACATTTTCTACATAGTAAAAACTTAACTAATAGCTTTTTGCCATATTTAAGTTACTTAAAGTATAAAGTTAGAGAAATTATTGATTATTATTGAAATTACTCTGAAATTAATAGTAAATGCCCTGCTATAAAGAAGTAATTCTTCTAGACAATGAAACTTCTAAAATGTCTAATATATAAAGATCTAAGGACAGCAAACTGACTGAAGGAATACGTTTTTAGAGAACTTACTTAAAAGTTATTTTCATAGGTCACATTGTGGTAGGATAATGCTCGATCCTTCTTTTGTCACTCCTTACCCCTTAGCACTGCAGAAGACCATTATGGTACATTAAAAGAATTAAAAGATCAAAAAATTTACTGTCAAGACAAAGAAAATTGATTGAACTAGAACAGATGATTTTACAACAGAAGACTCTTAGCCAAGACAGGATTCTTTCCAACTTCACAGAAGCAAAAAATTACAAAATTAGCACCTAAACACACTACTTTATTTTTAGTATTATTAGACTTACAGGCAGAATTTCTTTTCAGATTTTTCAGTATTTATAAATTGATGAGTTAAATAATTAACCCTGTAATTACTACAGGACGTTTTTATACATATTTAGAACAGGAGGAGCTAACATATATTTAGAATCAAGATTCATGTACCCTGTGGCATAAGAATAAGTATGCAACACCATGAAGACAGTTCTCCTTAAAATAATTATTCAGGCATGTCATGTCACAGAAGAATATATTTAATAAGGAAATTATTCTAATACAAATCACTGTATATGAAACAAGAAAACTATAATTGTTTAAGAACCCATGAAACCTCTCAAAAAGTTTATTTAACATAGTGTTATTGTATGTACTGTCATAAAATGAATATATAAAATTACTTTTAAGATCATTATATTTATATATTATTTAACAGCTTTATTGAGATATAACTTGCATATCATTAAATTATCTGATTTAAAGAGTACAAGTCAATGGATTTAGTATATTCACAGAGAGATGCCTTCATCACCACAATAATTTTAGTTTTTTGTCCCCCCTGAAAAGATATTTAAACCCAATGACAGCTATTTGCCTCTCTTCCCATTCCCTCCCCCACATACAGCCCAACCATAAGCAAATATGACAAATGTGACTGGCTTCTTTCATTTAGCATAATGTTTTCATGATTCTTCTATGCTAAAGTTACATTTTTTAAACCTTGATATTGGCATTTCTTTAGCTACTAAAATGTTTGCAGTATTCTTTAAAAAAATAGATTTGCAGCAAAATTAAAGAGATAATACAGAGTTCCATCACCCCTCTTTCTGTCCTTCCCACAGACACAACCTCCCCCATTATCCATACCCTCACCACAGTGGTACATTTCTTAATGTCAGTAAAACTAGCAACACATCATTATCACTCAAACTCCATGTAGTTTACAATTTGCATTAGAGTTCATTCTGTGTTGCGCATCTTATGAGTTTTGACATTGGCATATATCTACCAATGTATTATCATACAGAATAGTTTTATTGGCCTAAAAAATCTTCTGTGTTCTGCCTATTTAGCTCTCTCTTTCCCTGAACCCTTGGCAAGCACTGATCTCTTTTATTATCTCCATAGTTTTGCCTTTTTCAGAACGTCATATTGTTGGGATCAAACAATACTTGGCCTTTCTAAGTTGGTTTCTTTCACTAACAAGAATGCATTTAATATTTCTCTTGTGTTTTTATGGCCCATTTCTTGTTAGCACTGAATATATGTATTGTCAGTGTACTATACCAGGTTTATTTATCCATGCATCCAATAACAGGTATCTTCACATTTCCACTAGCAGTATATATGAGGGTTCCAGTTTCTCCACAATGTGTCCAGCAATTGTCATTGTCTGTCTTTTTTGCTATAGCCATGCTACTGTGTTTGAAGGGGTCTGATTTGCATTTTCCTGATGATCTGCATCACTTTGCGTGCTTATTGGCCATATGCATATCTTCTTTGGAGAAACACCTTCCCAAATGGGATCTTTAAGAAGTGAACAGGCCATGAAAGCAAACTACATTTTTATATTTCCCTGAATATTCTATGAAAGTCTAAAGTCAACAAATACAACTTTTACCTTTTTTTCATTCTATTAAGTATCTCCAATTGCTAGCTGATTCTGTTTGAGTGGACTATAATGCGAAAACATTGGCAGTTAAAGGTATTGCTAGTAAACGTATGCAAATTTCATTTTATATAGACCAACTTTATTAAAGAGACTACTATTTTTAATATATTTTTAAAACAGAATAAACACACAGCATACTATTTTAATAGAATACATACATTCTATCTTAAAAAGAGTGAATGAACTTTTGAATTTTTTTCAACAAGTTTGTGTCACATTATAAGACCTTTGACAAAATCAATCTCTTAGCAAAAAGAGCAATTAAAAATTGAAGTAAAGTTATAAATCAAGGGAAGTCATAGATGTCAGCTTCTGAAAATGAAAGATGGGAATAGGGCATTGGGATAAGGACATAACTTTGAGTCAAAGCAACAGGGAATAGACACCATGTTAGTTCTTCATAAAATTGTGTAACTGATGTGAAAGCCACTCACAGGTTGTGTAAAGTATTAATAACCCAATAATTATTACTCTGTTATTCATCACTTTATGCATGACAGTAATAATATATACATGTAATATGAATTATCTTTGAAACTATATTCAAAAGCTTTAAAATGGCATGCAACATGTTATTTTTATTTTATGAAAATAAGATAAAGTGTTTCATTAATATTGGGTAACTTACTATGGCGTATGGTACTTTCTAAGTGTAAAGCATAATAGTATGTATATGTATAATATACAACTCATAAGTTATTTGGAGAACAGAAATATAATACTGGTAACTTAAATATCCAACTTACTCAAGGTATGCACAATTTATCTTCTTCTCAGCGGAAATGAAAATAAATGACATCTTTGCACCTGCTTTGCTGCATTCTGGCATGTCTTAATTCAAAGATACATGATTATAGGAGTTATGCAATTAAATTTTCACTAGTAATAAAAGAGCTGTTTGCTTTAGTTTGGTTTAGTTCTATGTTTTCTTTAACTCAAAGTTTAAAGTTTAATAAGTAAAAGTATAAAATAGGATCTGAATGGTACGGGTAAAATTTAACAAAGTTCCCCTGCATCTTATATAGTACTTATACAATAATAGGTACTAGGCAACCCCCTTGGGACCCATCCTGCTCTGGGAGAATTTCTGTTCTCTCAATAAATCCTACTCTCTAAAAAAAAAATGAATTAGTCTCAGGATTCAGGATTATAGAATAAGTAGAAGATTGGGCAGGTAAAGGCAGTACACTCAGGTTATTCTGTAGGATGAAAGCATTTTTATGTGATGAAGCACTGCAGATATTCTTTCATAGAAGTTCCTCAGGAAAACTCTGTATGTTATCCACTGATGATACAAGTGAGAGTGACCTTTAATATAGCAAAGATTTATTTGAAGGCCCACAAGAAATGCTCCTCTTTCTCTTCAAATTGGTGATTTTTTTCATTGTGAATGCATTTTTTTGTAGATCTATAAACTTAAGTTTACCACCACTTATTAAAAAAAGAATTCTTACCTTTAAAAGCAACTTAGTTGGGGGTTCAGGAAGACGGCGGGCGAGCTAGTTGGACTATGTGAGTCCCCATGTGGAAAATTTTATGTATGTACTGTAGAGCGAGTGAGTGTGTAAGTGGCGGACTGAGTGAGGGCTAAGGAGCTACTGGCTAGGGCTCTCCTGGTATATCAGCTGGTGCTACTACTGCTGGGCTTGGACCCTAGCAATTCCCAGGATACAAAAAGCTAAGTGCCATTTTCTTTTACTTTCTTTCTTTTTTTGTTTTAAATCAACAAACCCACCCTGGGAAGAAAAGGCTAGGAGAGACTGTCTAAGTGGGGGCTCGTGAGCAAGTGGCCAGGCTCCTGGTGCAACAGCTGGTGCTGCAGCTTCTCTACTTTATCCCTGGTTCTAACCAGGTCACAGAAGGCAAGGGCCATTATTTTTATTTAAATGGACAAAAGTTATTCTGTGAAAAAGCGGTGGGGAGAAACCATTGCCCCAGTTTCTCCCTCACCATTGCAGTAGGAGAAATACTGTTGAATCCTGACTTTGCCTCACCATTTCAGTGCCAGGCAGGGGACTGGCAGCAGGGGCTGCAGAGGGAGTCCAGAGGTGAAGTCCCATGAAAGAGGACAACAGAGGCACCCCACCACCATCTTGAAGGCAGGGCAGGAAAATGCTCTGACTTGCTCACCACAGAGCAACAGACCCGATCTCTGTGACTGGCAGATCAACTGCTCAGGGATTGGTCATGACCCAGAGGGAATGTCCTGAAAACACAAACTTTAGAGGGACCTGAGGAGTGCTGAGTTCCAGGCATCCCGTGGCCTACCCTGATTCAGCCACAGGACTAAGGGTGTGGGCAGAAAAAGAATGAGGAAGAACTCCAAAGATATCTATGGTGAGTACTGGGCTGACCCAAACCCCCTCCTCCACAGCAATCCTCTGAACATCACACCCACACAGCTGGGTCATGACTGAGAGGGACAAACACAGGTGGAGCCTGGACTTTAGTCACAATAGGAAAACTCCATTCCAGGATAGGCCTGGCTGGGACAACCTCCACGAGTACATACCTAGGGAAAAGACAATCCCATACCTCCCTACTGGAGAAGATCTACCTGACCATATGAGAGTGGGAGGGGAGGACTGCTGCCCTACCCACCTCCACTGTCCCTCCTCCTTCTCTGACTTGGACACTGAGAAGAGAGTGAAAGAGGTGGCTATGAAGGAGCGACTAGATTACAGGAGCAATTACAGAGCCTGTCACAAGAGGGCAGGATTTTGTTTAATTTTCAATTTTTAAAAAAATTTAAAAATTTTTTTTAACTGTTTGTTTATCTATTTTTAAAATCTTTTTCCTTTGTGTATGAATGTATATGTGAGGGTTTGATCTGCATCCCCTCAAAATTTTTTTCCCTTTTATTTTTCTGTTTCTCTCTTCTTCTACTTGTCATTTTCAGTTTACGTGTGTATGTGAATGATTGAGTGTTCATCTTTCAATTTTGTGGTTGTTGTTGGTTTGGTTTTGCTCTCTTGTTCTTCTGGGTGTTTTTATTTGCATTTCTTATAGATAAAGGTATGTGCCAATATATGGGTGAGGGGCCATCCTGAATTCCTCCCCCACCCCCACCCCTGCCCTGGTCTTTCTGTTTTCCTTCTCTATTCACTTTGTGCTAGGCATGTATGTGGGTGTTTAGTTTTCCTGGGTTTTTGTTGTTGTTGTTTGTTTTCTTTCACTTTGTTGTTATTTCAGATTGTTTAGGGGTATGTGTGTATGTCTGTGTGTATATGTTCAATTGTGTTTTTACATTGGTTTCTGCTTTGCTTCATCATATACAGTGATGGTGGGGAGTGGGTCTAAAGAAACATACCACAATAAGTGAACAAGGTAATTTGCAAATAGTTTCTGAATCCTAGCACCCCATCCCCTACTTTATTTGAATTTCAAAACCTACAAGATACAATACAGCTTCCTACACACCATCCTATTTCAAATAGAACAAACTCAGAGTCCAGATCAGGGAAGAATAGAGGACTGAGCAAACATTAGAAGGGAAAGCCTCTCAAACTAACACTGAATAATAGAATTAAAGAGAAAAAAAAGAGATCCATCACAAATGAGGAAAAACCAAAGTAATATATCAGGCAATTTCAAGTGCACCAAAGACAAAGCTCCTGAAAAATCAGACCTTGGTGCCCAAACAATGGAAGGCACCAACCACCGATGCCAAAATACACAATGGATTAGGGAATGGATGGAAAGAGTGAATAAGAGTCAAGAAAGACAAGATGCAACACTGAAAGAATGTGTAACAGAGATTTTGGCAATAAAAAAATTCATCCAGGCAATAAATAACAAGATGACAAGCATGGAAAGCAGAATTAATCTAGCTGAAGAAAGAATCTCAGAACTGGAAGAACAGAACATGGAATTAACCCTATCTGTAAAAAACATAGAAAGAAGAATCAGAAAGAAAGAACAAAGCCTACAAGAGATGTGCAATTATATCAAGAGGTGGAACATACAACTGATTGGTATCCCAGAAAAAGAAAGGGAAATGGAGAAAAACTTGGAGGAAGTATTCCAGGAGGTAATCCAAGAAAACTTTCCTATCTCAACAGAGGCATGACCAGTCAAGCACAAGAGATACAGAGGACCATCACAAGAGATCAAATGAGAAGACTAACCTTTGGACACATAGTAATTTGCCTACACAAAGTAGGCACAAAAGAAAAAATTCTAAAGGCAATTAGAGAGAAATCTCAGACTACCTACCAGGGAAAACCAATCAGAATAGCAGCAGACCTATTGGCAAAAACACTGCAAGCAAGAAGGAACTGGAACCCTATATTCAAAGTCCTCAAAGATAAACAATTTCAACCAAGAATTTGCTATCCAGCCAAGTTCAGCTTCTTCAGTGTTGAAGAATTAAAATCCTTCCCAGACAGTCAATTCCTAAGAGATTATGCAGCTTCCAGACCAACTCTACAGGAGACACTTAAAAAGGTATTAAGCATAGAAGGAAAAAAAAAAAAGAATGACTACACATTTCCCAAGAGAACAACAGAACACAGAATCAACAGAGAATGCAGTGTAACAAGACACTTGAAAACACACACATACATCAACCCCAAAGCCAAGAGAAAACAAGCAAAGAAAAAAATTGTATAAGAGTCACATGACAGTGATAAACAATAACATTTCAATAATCAGCCTGAATGTTAATGGACTAAATGCACCATTGAAAAGACACAGAATGGCAAACTGGATAAGAAACCATGACCCAATTATTTATCGCATCCAGGAGACTCATATCACTACAAGGGACAAACACAGACTCAAAGTTTAAGGATGTAAAACAAGTTTCCAGGCAAATGGATCAAAAAGAAGGCAGGAGTTGTGATCTTAATATCAGACAAAACAACCTTTAAGCTATCAACAGTTTAAAAAGATGCAAAAGGATACTACATAACAACAAAAGTTTCAATCCATCAACAAGAAATATCCATCCTAAACATATATGCACCCAACATAGAAGCACCAGTATTTATAAAGTAACTACTAAGTAAACTAAAAAAGATATTGACTCACACTATTATAGCAGGGGGCTTGAATACTCCACTAACAGTCCTAGATAGATCATTGAAGCAAAAAATCACAAGGAGATCCAGAACCTAATCTTGACACTTAACCAAATGGACTTAATAGATACCTACAGCTTATTCCACTCAACAACCAGATAATATACATTCTACTTATCACCACATGGAATGTACTCCAAGATTAATCACATCCTTGGCCATAAATCTAGCATAAACAAATTCCATAAAGTTGAAATCTTGTTATTCTCATTCTCAGACCACAGTGGAATGAAAATAAATATCAATACCAATAAAATTTCCCCAAAGTCCACAAAGACATGGACACTAAACAGCATGATGTTGATCAACTACTGAAATTAAAGCAGGATTAAAAGATTCTTGAAATCAAATGAAAATGAAGAAACATCTTACCAAACCTTCTGGGATACTGTGAAATCAGTTATAAGAGGGAAATTTATAACTCTATGAGCATACATTAAAAAAAAAACAGAAAAATCACATGGAGAGTCTAGCACATCACCTAAGGGAGCTGGAAAGAGAAGACCTCCAAAACCCAACTTTAACAGAAGAATTCAAATCACCAAAATAAGAACCCAAATATGGGACATAGAAGATAAAAATATTATAGAAAACATCAACAAAACAAAAACCTGGTTCTTTCAAAGAATTAACAAGATTGATGGACCCCTAGCCAGAATGTCCAAGAAAAAGAGAGGAAAAGCCCAAATAAACACAATCAGAGACACAAAAGATCAAATCAAAACTGACCCCAAAGAAATACAAAAGATTACCCGAGATTACTGTGTACACATATATGGAAACAAACTTGATAACCCAAATGAAATGGAGGACTTTCTGACATCACACAACCTTCCCAGGTTGAAACAAGAAAATATTGAGACACTAAATAGATCAATAACAACCCAGGAAATTGACACTGTCATATGAAAACTACCTACAAAAAAAAGCCCAGGACCAGATGGCTCTCTAGCAAAATTCTACAACACATACAAGAAGGAGCTGATACTAACCCTATTGAAAGTATTCCAGCCAATTGAGAAAGATGGAATTCTCCCAAAAGCATTTTACGAATCTAACATCACACTGATACACAAACCAGGTAAAGATACAACAAAAAAAAGAGAACTACAGTCCAATATCCCTTATGAACATAGATGCAAAAATCCTCAACAAGATTCTAGTAAATTGAATCCAAAAGCACACCTCAAAAGTCATCCACCATGACCAAGTAGGCTTCATCCCCAGGATGCAGGGCTGGTTCAACATTCGCAAGATCATAAATGTAATTAAACACACCAACAGATGTAAAGACAAGAACTACATGATTATCTCATTAGATGCAGAAAAAGCTTTTGAGAAAATGCAGCATCCCTTCTTGATAAAAACCCTCCCCTAGGTATAGAAGGAGCATAACTCAAAATAGTGAGTGCCATCTACAATAAACGCACAGCTAACATATTGCTAAATGGACAGAAACTGGAAACATTTCTGCTGTAAACTGGAACAAGACAAGGCTGTCTACTCTCACTCCTCTTATTCAACATTGTGTTGGAAGTCCCAGCTCAGGCAATTAGACAAGAGAAGAAAATCACGGGTATCCAAATAGAAGAAGAGGAAGTCATGTTATCCCTCTTTGCTGATGATCTGATCCTAAACCTTGAAAATCTGAGAGAATCTGTCAAAGACCTATTTGCACTGATAAAGGACTTTGACAAAGTCTCAGGGTACAAAATAAACGTGCAAAAGACAGTTGTACTCCAATACGCCAACAACAAGCAGACAGATACTCAAATTAAAAGCACAATCCGAATCATAATAGCCACCCAAAAAATGAAATACCTCAGCATCCGCATAACCAGAGAAATAAAAGACCTTTATACAATGAGAACTACAAAGCATGTTCAATGAAATCCAAGAAGACACAAACAAATGGAAAATATTCCATGCTCAGGGATAGGAAGAATCAACATTGTTTAAGATGTCCATCCTACCAAAGGCAATCTATAGATTCAACACAATACCCATTAAGTTGCCATCACCATTCTTCTAAGATAGGAAATGACAATACAGAAATTCATATGGAAACAAATGACCATGAATAGCCAAGACAATCCTTAGCAAAAGAAACAAAGCAGGAGGTATCATACTTCCAGACTTCAAACTTTACTATACTGTTTCAGCAATCAAAACAACCTGGTATTGGTACAAGAACAGGCATCTAGATCAATGGAACAGGAGAGAGACTCTGGAAGCAAAGTCTCAATTTCTCAACCAACTTATTTTTGACAAAGCCTACAAAAACAGCCACTGGGGGAAGGAGAACCTATTCAGTAAATGGTGCTGGGAAAACCGGTTGATCACATGCAGAAGACTGAAACAGGACCTCTACCTATCACCATAAACAAAATTAACTCTAACTGGATCAAAAACCTAAACATAAAACCTCAAACTATAAGATTCTTAGAAAATGCAGGAGACACCCCTATGGAAATTGGAACTGGCAACCAATTCCTATTCAGAACCCTAAATGCCCATACTTAAGAAGCAAAATAGACAAGTGGGACCACGTAAAACTGACGAGCTTCTGACAAGCGAAAGAAACCATCAAGAGAGCAGTGAGACAGCCTACAAAATGGGAAACAATATTTGCCAACTATATATCTGACAAAGGGCTAACATCTGGGATCTACAAGGAACTCAAATGCACCGAAAGGGATAAAACAAACCACCCCACTAAAGAGTGGGCAGAAGTCATGTGCAGACACTTCTCAAAAGAAGACATATGGGCAGCCTACAGAAACATGAAAAAATGCTCAGCATCACTCGTCATCAGAGAAATTCAAATCAAAACCACATTGAAATACCACCTAACCCCAGTAAGAATGACCATCATCAATAAAACAAACTGCAACAGATGCTGGCGAGGATGCAGAGAAAAAGGAATGCTTCTACACTGCTAGTGGGAAGGCAAATGAGTGCAACCTCTTTGGAGACAGTGTGGCGATTCCTGAAAGAACTAGAACTTGATCTTCCTTATGACTCAGCAATTTCCCTATTGGTAATATACCCAGAGGAACTCAAATCATTCTGCAAAAAAGATACCTGCACATGTATGTTTGTTGCAGCTCTATTCACAATAGCAAAAACATGGAACCAACCATGTTGCCCATCAAAGCTGGACTAGATTTAAAAAATGTGCTACATATGCACAATGGAATATTATGCAGCCATAGAGAAGGACAAACATATGGATTTTGCAGCAACTTGGCTGGATTTATATGGATCATACTCAGGGATCTATCACAGAAACAAAGAACAGAGTACCATATTGTTCTCACTCATAAGCGGACCTTGAACAATTATAATACTATTGGCAATAGTGGGAAACTGTCAGGTAAGGAGGTATGGGATTGGCAGTTGAGAAAAACTGCTAGGGTAGGGAGGGGCATACCTCATCAACAAGGGCGCCTGCATAATCAATGTTTGCATACCTAACCCTGAATTGTAGCCCACATCTTTATAATTAAGAAAATTAAAAATAAAAGCAACTAGGTTAATGTTGGGAGAATAATTTTAAGTTATTCAAAAATTAGGAATTCCTGGAGGATGCATTAAGGTTATTTAAATACAGGATGAAAATATAAAAGCCAGTCAATATTGCATGATAGCGCTTTTTCAGACAGTGGGTATAGACTAACTGATGTTAGGTACAAGATTGTATGTATTCTTAGTTCTAATACAAAATTTTATAATTCAAAAGCAGCCACATATGAACCAACTGTCTTTATTTCTTAGATTTTAGGAAATTTCTATACTCCTACAAAATGTTAGTCTTCTACCTGATTATTGAGTTTTTATCAATATCTTAAAAATGGATCTGGGAAATACTTTAGCCAGTCAAATGTGACAAATTAATTTGGTTTTCACATTTAAAGCTATATCATTTTTTTAAAAAGCTAACAACTGTGAGGAAAATGGTAGTTTACAACTGCATTGAAAATATCAGAATGAATGAATTATATGACTTGCAACATGATCCGGACGCATCTCTAGTTGCTGTCCAAGTGCCCGCCAATATCTGTCCTGGAGTTGGACTCTACTGTTTGCTGTCTGTGTTAACTCCTTCAATGTCAGTTCCAATGAAGTTATTTCTAAATAAAAATGTATTCATAATTATAACTTTCTTTTTTAAAAAAAATTATAGCCGGGAGGAATGGATATTCTTTATAGATGATTTTCCAATCTTGTCCTTCACCTTAACATTTATATACTCGAGTGAATACAGCAGTGAAGTAAATAGGTTAATAAAGACTTGAAAAATGGCATTTGAGATGTGACTTTTAGATGGCTTAATAAACAATAAAACACAGCTCTCTGGAAGATCCATGAAGATACGCCTTTTAAATGAATTTTTTTTCTTACTTTCTCCACATAAATCTTTTCATGCATCTTTCAGTAAAATATTTTTTTGGAGTTACACTGTCTCATGTTGGATCCAGGTCCAGCACTTTTTAGTTGTGGGATTATTGGCAGGTGATTCATCCCATAGTGACTCATATTCCTTCTATATATAGTAGTTCTCTCATAGAATTTTGTTTAAATACTTAAATATCCATTAATACAATTAGAAAAAGCACACTGTATTTCATTATATCATAAAATTTTTTATCCTAATAACCCATTTCAATATCTAAGATTGGTAAAACTTCAAGAGTTTACACATTTCTACACTGAATTGTTGTTATTTTTACGGCAGGGATTATGACCACTCTGGAAGATACATATTATTATAATCTTATATAACAAAAGAAAAATCTGAGACCACAGGATGATCTGGCATAAAGGTATATCAAAAACATCTTTCCCTGTTTGCCTTTGGTTGCCCACAATAGGCAAATGCAATGAAAAACATTAACAATAAATACCACTGACTGATGTAGCTATGGTACATGTATTACCTTTAATCTTAGTAGCAATTTAATAACATTATTTGTTATCCAGTTACCTTCATAGAGATTTGTAACCCGAAGATTTAGAGATGGTAACTAAGTTACTCAGGAAGCGACAGAACCAGAATTGAAACCCAAATATTTTTATTACAATTCCCTGGTCTTTGCCTCCAGTCACTGCACCTAAAAATTTTCTAATAAAAAAGATAAATGATTCATGTTAAACTCACTGAGCAGCTCTACTGGTATCACAGCTTATTAAGTATATAGCATATTGATTCAAAACATAATAAGCATAATTCTTAGTGATTAAACACATTTACAATATATAGATTAATAACTTCCATATTATTGGAAGTCATTCCAATTATGCCAATCGGATATTAAATTTGGTAATTGGGACCCAGGAACTTTACTAATTTTTTCTCAAAACTCTGAATATCAACCATTGTCATATATAAATGCATAAAAATGTCATCACTTAAATATATATATGCATAACTGTATGTCATTTGCCATGTTGTTTTATTGGCATAATGTTTGCTTTAAGAATTCTGTGAAGTCCTGCAGTTGTAGTTCTATGTACATGGAAGCAATAAATACCATATGAGTCTTAACTTAGTATATCATCATATTATCCTCAAACATTTTCAAGTGTTTGATATAGGAACACTAAATAGCAAAACTTTCAAAATCAAATAGCTATGGATAATTACTTTGAATTTAAAAAATTGTAATTAAACAAAGGTAACAAATATATTGACAAAATTTTAAGTCAATAAATTGATGTGAATATTGATAAAAGAAGTTCAGGGAAATTTGCTTTAAATAGATCTATCATATGAGGTATGACAATTAAGTCCACAAACTCATCCTAGAAAAAGTGTTACATACTTAATTGCTGAATATAATCATAGTCATCAGCTTTCTTTTTTTAAATAAAATATTTTTAAGATGTGGAGTACAATTCAGGACTAGTATACAAGTGGTCACCATACAGGTAAAGTTTTGGCCTCCCTTTGGTCACCACTTTGCCTGATTTGAGATCAGTTACCTTTATTGATATTGTACCCCACCCACCACACACCCAGACAGTATACCGATACTGACAATCTGTTTCTTATATCATTATGGTAAATGTTCAGGGTCCACTTATGAGTGAAAACATGTGATACTCTGTTCTTTGTTTCTGTTATCCAGCACTGAGTATGATAGACTTAAGTCCATTCAAGTTGTTGTAACGTCCATATGTTTGTCCTTCATGACTGCATAATATTTCATTGTGTATATATACCACATTTTATTCATCCAGTACAGTTTCAATGGGCAGCTCAGCTGGTTCCATGTTTTTGCTATTGTGAATAGTGCTGCAATAAACATGCATGTGATTTTAGTTTCTCTGGGTATATTCCCAGTAGGAGGATTACTGGGTCATGTGGAAGGTCAATGTCTAGTTCTTTTAGAAATCACCACACTGTCTTCCAAAGATGTTGTACTGTTTGCATTCCTACCAGCAGTGTAGAAACATCCCTTTTTCTCCACATCCTCACCAGCATCTGCTGTTGTTTGTTTTATTAATGATGGTTATTCTTATTGGGTTAGGTTGTGTCTCAATGCAGTTTTGAACTGCATTTCTCTGATGATTAGTGAGGTTTAGAAAGTTGCATTCTTATACACACACACAACTAAAGCAGGGAGAGAACCAAATAATTCCTGATCAGAAACCTAAGTGCCCATACCTTAAGAAATAAGATAGACAAGTAGGACCTTATCAAAATAATGAGATTCTGCAAAGCAAAGAAATCATCAAGAGAGCAGAGAGACAGCCCACAGAATGGGGGAAAATATTTGCCAACTGTAAACTAACAAAAGCCTAACATCCAGGATCTACAAGAAACTCAAACATGCTGAAAGGAAAAAAACAAATAGCCCTATTAAAAAGTGGGCAAAAGACATGAATAGGTACTTCTCAAAAGAAGATAAATGGGCAGTCAACAGATACATGAAAAAGTGTTCAGCCTCACTGGTTACCTTCTAAGTACTCCCATTGAAAAGCTATTCACTGACACCAGTACTTAGTCCACTCATCAAAGCAATTTTGGAACTCTTTTCTGGAATGGCCATTGAAGCTGTTGTATTGCCCTTGATGTCCCAAATGTCATCAAAATGTCTTCCTTTCAATATTTCCTTTATCTTCTGGTAAGGAAAAAAGTCACTGGGGGCCAGATCAGATGAATAGGGAGGGTGTTCCATAGAATTACTTGTTTATTGGCTAAAAACTCCCTCACAGACAGTGTTGTGTGATCTGTTGTATTGCTATGATGCAGGAGCTCCTTTGGGACCATTTTGCACACATCTTTCTTATGCCAAAATTTTCAGTTAAGATTTTCCCCTTTTTCTATTAGTGTTTATTTGGTCTGCTATGCTTTGCACAGTCACCTGACAATTTTGACACACAATTTGACAATTTCTTGCATTGTTTTTGTCAGTTCTGTCTGCTACTGGCCATCCTGAACTCACTCCATTAGTGACGTTTTCACTCACCTCAGAAAAACATAGCCCTTCAGTTGTGCACTTCAGTTTTTCTCATGTCATTATCCCCATAAATTAGACTAAACATGTCCCTGATTTCATGTCCACTCTTGTCAAGTTTAACAAGAAATTTAATGCTTGTTCATTGCTCTAATTCAAGATCCGACATTCTCATGATAGCACACAAAAAAATGCAACAATAATGAAGATCATTCAGCAAGACATGGCTAAACATTGACATGAACACAACTGTGAGACACTGATATGCCAAAGTTATGAAATAAGATTGTTTGTGCAGTGCTGTCAATGTAAGTGCATTGTGGCAAGTTCATGAACTTAATTGTCAGACCTCAAATTTCAAAAAGTATTGCCTTTTAGTGATAGAGAATTGTCTCATATGAGTCTAACAAATGATTTTTTAATCATAAATAATACTCATATAGTTATAATACCTTTTGACTGAGTTTATAATTTAAGACTCACCCAGACATAGCAAGGAAGATTTAATTATGGTTGCAGTATAAAGTGTAAATGCTATAAGCCCTAACATTTTAAAAGCATTAAAGTTGCCAACATTTTAGAAAAGAGAGTGTTAGAATTAGAGAGTAATTTTCTCAAATTTTGACTTGGGAGTTAAAAAAATGCTATCTGAAATTGATGAATTAGAAAACATTTAACATAATAACAAAACACAGTAATAAAATAAAATAATTTAAATGGAAAAGAGTAAATTGATAGTGAAATTCCATTTAATTCCTAATCTTTACAATGAGGAGTCAATCAAATTCAATTCAAGTAAGTAAATGTAAAATATGACACATACATGTATTATTAAGTTTATAAAAGTAAATACTGAGGTCATCAAAACCTTCTGATGAGGTAGAGAGGTAGAGTAGAATATGGAGAATAGGTCAGAGACTGTTCAATTCAGAGAATTCTACATGGATTTCTGTTTTCTTGTTTTGGACAAAAGCAGGTAACTTTAAAATTAATAATAACAATTTCTCCTTCCAAATAACTTTTTCCACATAACTGAAACCATATTAATTAAGATTTTTTTTGAAGTTCTAAAAATAGCCCTCTTGTTGGCTCTAAAGAGAAAGGCAAAGTAAAACAATGGTTTCAAATAGGTCATATATATATATATATATATACACACATACATATATATGTGCATATATATCAGAATATTAAAGACTTATGAATTTGAAGAAAATGTGTTATCATGCATATATTACCCCAGCTAAGCTATTTAATGTATTTCTTTCCTTGCAGCATCCACAGTAGACATGTAAATACACACACACACACACACACACACACACACATATATAAAGAGAGAGAGATGTATTTGTAATTTCTTCTTAAAGATTATTTAAGCCCCTCTAGGAGCTACCTAAATAAGGTTCTGATTAATTTACCAAAGAACTAATTTACATGACATACAAGTAATCATTTTACAGTGTACAAGTTAGTGGCATTTAGCACATTCACAATGTTGTTCAATCATCACCTTTATGTACTTTCCAAATTTATTTATTTACCCAAAAGAAAAATCTCATAACCAGTATGCAGTCATTCTTCATTCACCTCATTCTTTCAATCCCAGGCAAAATCAGTCTATTTTCTGACTCTATGGATTTACACATTTGGAATATTTCACATAAAAGAATTTATACAATATATGATACATGACTGTTTTCACTTGGCATAATATTTTCAAGTTCATTCATGTGATAGCATGTATCATAGTACTTCATTCCTTCTTATGGCAGGATTGTATTTCATTGTATGTATACACCACATTTATTCATTCAGTCATTGATGGATATTGACTTGTTTCCACCCTTTGACTACTTTGAATAGTGCTTCAGTGACACTTTTTGTATAAATATTTGTACCTACAAGTGGACTTGCTGGACCATATTGTAATTCTGTGTTTAAGTTTTTGAAGAACTCCCATTCAACTATAAACTGTCTTTGTTTTATTAAATTTATGAGATTTTCACCATTTTAAATTCCCATTAGCAATTTTCCATATACTCATCAACAAGTAATATTTGCAATTTTAAAAATAACTATAGGCATCCTAGTGGATTTAAAGTAGTTTCTCATTGTGGGTTTCATTTGTTTTTTCCTAATCTTATGTTACTGAATGTTCTTCCATGCGGTTTTTTTTGACTATTTGTTTATTTTCTTAGGAAAAATGTGTATTCAGGAACTTTGTGTATTTTTTAATAGGGTTGTTTGTTATTGAGTTATAACTATACTCTCTATATTTTGGATATTAGAGCCTTCTTAGGTATATAAGTTTTCGTAGTTTGTAAATATTTCTTCCCTTTTTTTGAGTGGGGTCTCACTCTGTCACCCAGGTTGGAGTGCAGTGGCATCATAAAGGCCCACTGTAACCTTGATCCTTGACCTCCTAGGCTCAGGTGAGCCTTCTGCCTCAGCCTCTGGAATAGCTAAGACTACAGGCATGTGTCACCATGCCTGGCTAATTTTTTTTTAATTTTTGTAGAGACCGTATTTTTTTCACTATGCCACCTAGACTGGTCTGAATTTTTGCCCTCAAGCAATCCTTCTTCCTCAGCCTCCCAAAGTGCTGGGATTTTAGACGTGAGCCACTGCACGCAGCCATTTTCTCACATTTTGTAGTTTGTCTTGTCACTTTCGTGGTTATGTCCTTTGATACAAAAAATTTTTAATTTTGGTGAAGTCTAATGTCTTCTTTTGTTGATTGTGCTTTTGGTATCATATCTAAAAAGTTATTACCCAATCTAAGTCATAAAGATTTACATCTCTCCTTTTTTAAATAAAGTTTATAGTTATACTTCTTACATATAAGTTGCTCGAATCCATTTGAGTTAATATTTTCAAGTGGTATAAGGCAGGGAACTAACTTTATTCTTTTGTGCTGGTGTGTTCAGTAGCTGTAGCACTATTGAATGAATAGATTACCCTTTATTAAATAGAATTAACAAATATGTGCTAATTTAAGTTTTCCTTCGCTATTGACTTTTAGTTTCATTTCACTGTGGCTGGACAACAATACTTATTATTTCAATTATTTTAGAAATTACTATGGCTGTTTAGTACCAAAAAATGTAGTTTATTTTAGAGAATGTTACATTTGCACATGGAAAAAAAAGCATATATTCTGCAGTTGTTGTGAAATGTTCTATTACGTCTGTTAGGTGGGGTTAGTGTTTCAAGCTCTCTATTTCCTTATTGATCTTCTGTCTGGTTGTTCTATCTGTTATTGAAAGTTGTTCTTAAATTCTACAACTCTTATTATAGGACCACTATTTTCCTCTACAATTTTGTAAATGTTTGCTTCACATCTTTGGGTTTTTTGTTTTGCTTTGTGTCCATAAGTTTATAATTATCTTTTTGATGAGTCGACTCTTCCATCAATATATAATGATCTTCTTTGACTCTCACATCATTTCCATGATGTCACTCCCACACAAACAGTTTGGGATAGAAGATGAGAGGGCTTTAACGAGAAGACTTGTAAAAATTACAATTTTTCTGCCTAGGTTTATAACCAACTCTTCTTTTAAGTTGCTTAGTTTATTTGTTCTAGGTAAAAACTTAGAGCAGAATGAGTTTCAGTGTAGTCTTTAAAAATAAATGATTTGATAACATAATTTTAAAAAATTATTGGGAAAAAGTTTTGTGAAAAATTAATTTATGCATTGATTCCCAAAATATTTGTCCAACACTTAACCTCTAAAAATACATCAATGAAAAAAATGTGTTTTTCATTGTTTATATTTTAGTGGTGAGAAGCAAATAATAATCAATTAAAAAGTAAAATATATATGGATACTATATCCAGTTATGCTAAATGCCAGAAGAAAAATAAAACAATGAAAGAGGAGAGGCAATGTGAGTATTAGAAAAAAAATACAACTTTCAATCAATAAGATGATGATTTTGAGCAAAATGAGGAAGATGAAAGTCTGAGTCATATGTAAATCTGAGTGAAGAACATTCCAGAAGGAGAAAAAACAAGTGCAGAAGGCCTGAGACAGGCACATGTGCTTGTGAGGTAGATCAACAGCAAGGTGGTAAGTTCCTGAAATAGGATGTTTGAAATGTGTTTTTTGTTGTTGTTTTGTTTTGATAAAGTTAGATAGGAAGAAGGTAGTTTATATGCAGTGTGCAAGCCCTTAAAATATTGTAATAACTGATTTTAATATATGTGAAATAATAAGCCACTAGAAGGTTAAAACCCTTAAAAACATAGGAGTATTATGATCAAATTTTCAGTGTTAAAAAAACACTCTAAATGAGCAATTTGACTGTTGGATTCAGAAACAAAAATAGAAATTGCATAGTTTAGAGTCTATAGCAAAAAATCCTGGGAAAACATATGGCTCTTCTATCCAGGCTATTAAGACAGGGTATGGAGCGAAGTGATCAGATTCAGAATATGGTTTTGAAAGTAGAAGTACAATTTGTTCTGGTGTAGTAATTTCATTTAAGGGATCTGTTATGTGGAAATAATCAGATGTCATTTAAAAAACCTATCAGCAACATTTTTCCAGAAAGTTTATTGAATTACTCCTTTTTTCTAGTTACTATGGTAGCTGCCTAAATAAACAATGTACATTCATTACTTATAAACTAGACAGTTCTACAAAATAAATAAATAACTTATTTCTCAACAACATAAGACCTTTCATCTCGTGGGTTATCTTACATGGGTTTTCTAATTACTTGTTGATTAATATAGCTTTCATTAAAAGAAAAATTTTTCCATGGACTTGCATTGACAAATTTATGTCAATTTTGGACATTCATAATATAAAAACAGCTTTTCTGTAGATTTTGCAAATGGTAGCAAGAAAATATGGGCATTTTTAAAAATAAAATATTATTATCATAGATTATTCTTTATTTTTAAATCTAAGAAACAGCCTGATAGAAATTAATGGCATTTCTGAAGTTTCACAGTGAGATGCTGGAACCAACTGGCATCTGCTATAAAGAACCAACTGTTAGATATACAGAAATATTTTAAGACAGTTGGTGGGATTAGTAATATAAGATCAATCATGGCGAGAGTATTTATACCATAGAAATTGGTATAAATTTATACCATAGAAATTGGTATAAATTTATACCATAGAAATTGGTATAAATTTATACCATAGAAATTGGTATAAATTTATACCATAGAAATTGGTATAAATTTATACCATAGAAATTGGTATAAATTTATACCATAGAAATTGGTATAAATTTATACCATAGAAATTGGTATAAATTTATACCATAGAAATTTGTATAAGGACTCCAAATCATCACTCTCCCTGCTTCTTCACTCAGAGTCATTTTTAAAACATTTACCAGCATACCACTAAGTTTAGGTTCCTAATTCTAAATAGCACACAAGTTGGAAAAATGTGTTTAGCATGTAAGGTACCTCTAATTAAAATATAGTTCAGGAAAGTACGTTTTAGGTAGTTTATGTCTTAAAACAATTTTATATTCTAAAAATGTGTTAAGGATATATATTTTAGAGATATACATTTGTTGTCATTCTGACTATAACAAACACTTCTGGGAATACTTTCTAATGGAGGGAGAATAAAATTTACATAAACCCTGAATATTTGGTGCCATGAAAACAGAAATTAGCCAACGAAATTTCAAAATTGGCAACACATTTTTCTTCAAAGAAGTATTTTACATAGCAATATACTATAATAAAAATGAATCAAAATTTTTCTTATAGTCCTACCTGTGTTTCTCTACACAGCAAATTTGTAGAAACAGAATCTTCATACACTGAAGGAGAGGCAGATAACAGTAGCTCTTTTGAAAGTATCCATTATCATTAATTGCTTGCTCTTTCTACGACTTTCCTTACCAAATTTTTCTTTAGAACATGTATCTGATAACTCTCTTGTAGTAAATTGTCTTTGTCTCATTAGATTTATGAGATTTTCATCACATAAAAGAGTTTCAGACAGAATCATATTTGACCTGTCCATTAGGATTTGCCAGATAAGTCGGCAGTGGTGCCTCAACTACCATGCTCTACCAGCAAATCCTATCTTCATCACAAGCAGAATAAAAAAGCAAATTATCCATTGTGCTTTTTTAAATTTTTATTTTAAAGATGTGGGGTACAATTCAGGGTTAGGTATACAAATATTCATTATGCAGATTCCCTTGTTGATGAGGTGTACCTCCACCACCCCTGGCAGTTTCCCACTACTGCCAATCCCTTTCTTATAGTATTACCATAGTTTTTCAAGGTCTGTTTATGGGTAAGAACATGTGGAACTGAGGAGAGTTTTTTTGTGTGTGTGATGCGATTTTTTTTTTATCAATACTTTTTATTATCATATTGTGGGGTACATTTAAGGGTTAGGTATACAATTACATTTCATTCAGGCACCCTGTTGATAAGAGGTGTTTCCCCGTCCCCAGACAGATATTTGCTACTGTTAATCCCATCTCCCTCCCCCCCATAGTTTCCCAGTACTGTCAGTCATTTTCTTATAGTATTACATTGGATGTTCAAGGTTCATTATATGAGTGAGAACATGTGATACTCAGATCTTTGTTTCTGTGAGAGGTCACTCAGTATTATAGACTCTAGTTCCATCCAGGTTGCTGCAAAATTCATGATTTTGTTCCTTTTTATGGCTGTGTAGTATTCCATCATGTATATGTACCACATTTTGTTTTTAATCCAGTCCTCTTTTGATGGGCAACATGGTTGTTTCCAGGTTCTTGCTATTGTGAACAACGCTGCGATAAACATACATGTGCAGATATCTTTTTTATAGAGTGATTTGAGTTCTTCAGGATATATTCCCAGTATGGTGATTGTGGGATCATATGGGAGGTTGATATTTAGAGCTTTTAGGAATTGCCACACTGCTTTCCACAGAGGTTGCACTAGTTTACACTCCCACCAACAGTGTAGAAGTGTTCCCTTTCTGCCACACCCTCTCCAGCAGCTGTTATTTTTTGAGTTGTTGATAATTGCCATTCTGACTGGAGTTAGGTGGTATCTCAGTGTGGTTTTGATTTGCATCTCCCTGATAATTAGTGAGGTTGAACATTTCTTCATGTGTCTGTTGGCTGCTCGGATGTCTTCCTTTGTGAAGTGTCTGTTCATATCTTTTGCCCATTTTATAATGGGGTTGTTTGTTTTTTTCTTTTCAGCACGTTGAGTTCCTTGTAGATCCAGGATGTTAAGCCTTTGTCAGATCTGGTGTTGGCAAATACTTTTTCCCAGTCTGTAAGCTGTCTCCCTGCTCTCTTGATGGTTTCTTTGGCTTTGCAGAAGCTTGTCAGTTTAATAAGGTCCCACTTGTCTAGCTTCTCTCTTATGAGCTGTGGGTTTTGGGTTTTGTTCAGGGATTGGATGCCAGTTCCGATTTCCATGAGGGTATTCCTTCCTTTTCTAAGGTTCTTATGGTTTGAGGTTTTACATTTAGGTCTCTGATCCATTTGGAGTTAACCTTTGTGCACGGGGATAGATAGGGGTCCTGTTTCAATCTTCTGTATGTGGTCAGCCAGTTCAGTAGAGGAGAGATTTAAAATGATGAGTAGAGGCTGTTTTTTAAACTGTTTTAAAATCCATTTTTGTTTATGACAGCATAATATTTCTTGTATATGCACCACATTTTTTTATCCAGTACACTTTCGATGGGCAGATAGTTGGTTCCATGTTTTTGCTATTGTGAATAAGGCTGCAATAAACATGTGTGTGTAGGTCTCTTTTTTATAGAATAAATTAAATTTCTGCATATATTCCCAGAAGAGTGATTGCTGGGTCATATGGAAGGTCAATTTCAGATGTTTTTGAAATCGCCCACACCATTTTCCACAGAGGTTGTTTTAGCTTATACTCTCACCAACAGTGTAGAAGTGTTCCCTTTTCCTCACATCCTCTCCAGCATCTGTTGTTTTTTGAGTTATTGCCGATGGTCATCCTGACTGAAGTTAGGTGTTATCTCAGTGTGGTTTTTATCTGCATTTCTTTGATGATTAGTGAGTCTGAGCATTTCATCATGTATCTGTTGGCTGCTCAGATGTCTTCTTCTGTGATGTGTCTATTCATAAATTTTGCTCACTTTTGAATAGGGCTGTTTGGTTTTTTCTTTGTTTGAGTTCTTTGTAGATCCTGAATGTTAGACCTTTGTCAGATGTACAGTTGGTAAATATTTTTTTGCATTCTGTGGGCTGTCTGCCCACTCTCTTGATGGTTTCTTTTGCTTTGCAGAAGCTTTTCAGTTTGATGAAGTCCCACTTGTCTTTCGTATCTCTTATAGACTTCCAGCAACTTGGATGGATCTAGAGTCTATCATATTCAGTGATCTATCACAGAAACAAAAAAACTGAGTGCCACATGTTCTGACTTATAAGCGAAACCTGAACATTTATCATAACACTATAAGAACAAGTTTGGCAGTAGCAGGACACTGCCCGGGGAGAGAAGAGGGAGCACATAACATCAATAAGGGTACCTGATCTCAAACCAGGCAAAGTGAGACCAAAGGGAGGCCCAAACTTTACCTGTACAATGACCACTTACTATCTAATCTTGAGTTGCACCACGTATCTTTAGAATAAAATAAAATAAAATAAGAATATACAGCAATAATATGAATAGTATAAATAAATAAAATAAAATCCATTTTAATGGTTCTAAGTGCTTAAACTCCCAAATAAACAGTTGCCTACTATATTTAAAAATATTTTAATATGTTTATGTTAGTGTGTAAGTTGGTTTACAACTAAATTTGTAGTAACATCTGTGAGACAGATACAATTCTTATAGATTGTGAAATGTTTATTTTTGTTGAGAATTTTATGGGTTCTTTGACTCTTCAAATAGGGACTGAGTGTCTATTTACTCACAAATGGCATCATACCCCAGTTAACATGGAAAGCTGCCTGGTCCTGAACAGAGACTTCTTCCTAATAGATAAGGGGTGCAAAAGTATGTATTTGTGGTAAAGATTACTGATGTTAGAGGCAGACTGGGTTCAAATCCCAGCTTGACTTCACTTCAATTACACAAAAATTGGCGAGTTACACAATTTCTTTGCTCACAGTTTCCTCACCTAGAAAATTGAAGTAAAACTGAAACCTATCCCAAAGGACTTTATGTTTAGTATCAAATAACATCATACATAAACTATAAGCACTATTGCTACTACTATTATTGCTAATATTATTCTTAAGACATCAGAAAAAATTGCTAAGAGAAGAACCGTTATCCAGTTACTCAGTGCACACTGATTTTTCTCCTTTCTGAATTACTATAACTTTTATAGTCCTTTCCTTCCACAGGTGACATTTTTCACTCTCTCACATTCTTATCCTACTCAATGAATGTTCACTTTTTTGAGGACATACATGATTTCTTATGATTCACTTTCAGCTTCCATGGTAGATAATCCAGAACTTCACATAGCAATTGTTAGTCTGTCATGATAAATGACACTAGAACCAAAATCACAGATCTCTGAAACAGAGTATCTTGTTTGTACTAAGCTCTTGAGGGAACGTTGCAAGTAATGTCACATTATGAATAAAATCAGATTTTAAGACTATGTCTCAGATTTAGAAAATTAGAATCTGGAAATCAGTGACCTTATAATGTCCATGTTATTCAGATTCCCCCAGGTAATTATTATTTCCATTAAACCTCAGAAAGTTCATCTCTTACCTTGTACTTGTTCAACTAGGCTGAACCAATTTCGAGTCCCAGGGTACGTTTTTGCTTCTTTTAGAAAAAACAAACAAATAACAAAGTCTTTTCTGTACTTCCTGAGCTCCACTTTTTGGATATTACTACTCCCTAAAAAAAAAAAAAAAAAAAATGCTTCTGAGTTTACTGCATTAGTTATGCCTCAATAATGACACATAACAAACAACTACAAAAACCTTAACAATATACAGCAATAAGCATTCACTTTACTCATAGACCTGGATTGTCAGGGTAGTATTTATCCACTATGTGTGTTTCTCATTTTCCTGTGACAAGCAAGGTGGCCCAAACAAGTTCTTCTAGCAATAGCAGAGATACCAGATCTCAAAAGTGTAGACACACTTCAAGTCTTTTGCTGAGTCAAGTATACTTATACTCCGTTGGTCAAAGCAAGCCATATCTCCAAATCTAACAAGCACAAAGGAGGAAAGTATGAGCCTTCCATGGTAGTGGTAGGAGAGTATTGTCCTTCTGAACAGTAAGTATCCAATTGGACACATTAGTGGAAGTTACATTTTTTCCTTTATTTTCCTAGTAACCTTTTGGCTTTCTAGTTTCTCCTAACTAAGGAGAAATTAAGACAGTTTTAGCAAATTAAACTTTAAACAAGACAGTTTCACCATTGTGACTGTATTCAATATTTGAAGGGAGAAAATAGCATAACGGTAAAATGTCACTATAAACTTCTAGAAAAACATTTGTTTTTTTCTTATATTAGAATTCCTGTGCCCTACTATATAGTTTCCTGACCTCTTTATCCTTCCTGGTGGAGCAAGGCATACGGATTTGAAATTATACATGTGAGTTAGTGCTTAATTATGAATTTTATTGTTGTACTCTGCTTTGTTTATATACTATTATTATAGAATTCAGTACAATAACTGTTGCAGAGAAAATATTTTCAATTTTGTTAAAATCCAACATGAACACGAGCATTTATAATGATTTCCTTCAAACAATTTGATAAGTGCAAAAGGAGTTAATACTTTATTTTTTATTTAAACATACATTGTTTATTTTAAATGATAATTTTGTATTTTCAAGTCTGATTTAATATGCCTCAGGATTTTTGTTATTCTTTTTGCATGTTTTGAGTGCTAAAACACTATTTGGAACGCTACACTTTAAACTATTTACATTGGCTTATACTGCGTGTTTTTTGACTTAAAAGGAAAATTATGATTATAGTTTCAACAATTCAATTCAATTCAATAATTGCTGCTCTTCACACACCCTGCTGAGGTCTGAATGAATATACAATGTCATTTGAATATAACCTTTTTTGGTGTTCTAGTAAGACAAAGATAATGTTTAAAGGCAGAAATATTTGCCTCACTCTTGGTTTATATTCTCAATATTTGATTCCTTGAAAAAGGGGTTACATAGAAGTTTGCTGAGTGACTGTTGAGCTTTACCGTAATAAAAGCTTACATTAGTAGCATAAAAATAAGTTATGCAATCACACAAAAAATGAGCTTTTGCTGAAAATTTAAGCTAGGTCCATGTTGATTCTAAATCATTAATTTCCCAAAACTGGTTTATACCTGAGAAGAACATAAATACCAAGAAAAATTTTGCATTAATTTCTATTTCTATGTTCATTAGGAAAGATAATTTTTAAAAAGAGTATGTGGCCCTTTGTGATTTGTGAGTCATCACCCTTTGAAAACATAACTAAGCCTATAATTTTTTTTATTAAAATATGTTAATTTGCATTCAATTTTCATAAAATCCCATGGTTCCATGAAACTTTGAAGTCTTTCACATGTCCGAGTGATTCTAGGTTAAGAAATTCTGGGTCACACTACTATTCAGAGGATCTAATGGTTTGTAAAACATCTCATGAATATCTTTGGGTTACTAGAACACTTCAGATTTCTACAGGAACTGGATCAGTATTATGCTTATAAGCAATCAGAGGAGTGTCTCTCAGACAAAGTTTAAACCAGGTAGTGCTGTGTGTTATTTAGTGTTTCCCTCAAGAGGCACACTCTGTGTGAACACTCATGTATTTCAATTACTAGGGTAGAACCTTGTTTGACAAGTGGGAAGTGAGAAGAGGAAGACACCACAGAACAGGCAAACCACTAAGATCACAAATAGGTCTGTTCCTTCAACAAGAAAACTAGAATGACTAAGAACAGAGTCACTTAGTGCTGACCTCGTTCAGAAATTACAAACGAGAAAGTCTAGATTTTCTGCAAAGTATAAATTCAACAAAGCTTTATACTTCCTGACACTTTTGAAAATATGGTCCTTTATACTAACTAGGTTTTCAGCCCAAAGTATATAAAAGTCTCAGTGATCTGCTATAATATCTATAAACCTATGAGCCTTCTTTACCTGTTACAGGTAAAGAAATATTTCTTTATTGGTCAAAGATCGGCCTTTCTCACTTTTCTTCGAGATTTTTTTTCCACTGATCCATTTCTCTCACATCATTGACCTCAAAACTCAATCTTTTTACAGAAAAATGCTGAAGAAAAGCTAAATGTATTTTCATATATGTGCTCTACAACTTGTCATCCCATTCACTCTTCCCTCTATATTCTGACCTGAATTTTGCCCCATCCGTGATTGCCAGGATGCTAAAGCCAATGAAGCCTTATCAATCTTCATTTCATTTATTTGAACATGGTGAATATCCCCTTCTTCTTGAACCATGCTCATACCTAAGTTAGTTAACTCTAATTACTACTTTTTTCTCACATTTTTCTAGTCACTGTATCTTTCAGAGGATCATACCCATCTGCTATTAAAGTCTGGTTTTCTTCAGAGTTCCATCTTTGAGCCTCCTATAGTTCATAATACAAGAAAAATGCCCAAAACAATAGTTTCTCTTCATATCAAATAATGGTGCCAAGAGCTATATATTTTCTTATATTAAAAACCTGAATTTGCAGTTGATTATAATGTAAAGTTATACGTGAATGTGATAAACCTTAGAAAAAGAAAAAAATCATGTATGTCCATACCTTGAGTCTCTTTAGGCTAATCATTATCCTCTTCAATAAAGAAGGGGCTGGGGAATATTGGAGGACTTTTATATTCTAGCAACATTAGGAGCATGAAAAATAAAAAGATCAAACAATTTAAAAAATGATCAAATTTAAATTTAAACAGTTTATTTCTCTTGCTATGTCCCTTAGAAGGAATAAGAAGATTTCTGAAACACTAAAGGCTAATTCTAACTCTTTCTGAACTATTTTATGCATATTCCTTGTTTAATTTTCAGGAAACTAAATCTAGATTATAAAACATTTGGAAAACACAAAAGCTTATAAAACACAGTTGTGTTCACTTTTTTGCTTTTATGAAATATATTTACTGCAGGTTTTTTATATCATTGAAATAATTCACTTTAAAATGTATTCACTTTACTCTACTTAATTATGTAACTTATTTCTGATTTTTATGTTACCCAGAAAAACTTCAGCTATCTCTATCTAATATTCTCCATGTCCGCTATTGAAACATTAATGGTATATTTATCAGATTTAAATTTAAACTGAAGTCAAACTCTGAATTCCAAAATCTTCAAAAACAATACCTAATCCAAGTGACCATCAGCCCTCCCAGGACTGCTGCCACCTGGTCTCTTTCCTTCTTCTGTTCCTCTCCCCTCTTCTCATCTTCTCATCCAGTGTTCACACAGGGGGCTATTTTAGTGTAGACCAATGGCTGCATCACATTCAAATTAAAAAAGAAATGCTTGATTCTAAATAAACAGATTCTAAATAATCAGATAATGCCTACAACTTTCATTTCACTTTATGCCATTTCTCATTTGATTGTGTTGGATTGGATTTGAACTCAAGTGCAGAAGGCTGTGTTTTTCACACAAAAGTCAGTTCATGCAAGGACTTTCTCTCATATTTTACATTTTACATATGTATACGTATTTCCTGTTACCTGTTTATTTACTTCCATTCTACTGTCTTCCAGAAAAATCACCATAAAATTTTTTTAAACTATATCATTGAATTTTTAAATATTCTTGTAAAATAGATCCATGATGTGTTATATGTGTCTCTGTATCTTATATAACTATTTAGTCATGCTTTATAGAATTGTTTCTTTTTCTTTTTCTTGCTGTTGTTATTCAGCACTGTGTTTTTAACAATCACCCATACTGCTCTGTATATGACTGGTCTGTGGTTTCTAACTAACTTCCACAGAATGTTATATGGTATGTAAATATCACAGTTCACTCATTCATCCCTCCTTGGTTTACTCTTTTGTTTAACAAGCATACTGAATGCTACATTGCACTCTGTCCTGCACCAGGCGTGGAACACATAACAGTGTGTCTGCTGAGACAGAAAGTACAGACACACTTCTGTTGCCAGACTGTTCTTTCTGGTGGCCACATCATACTGGACTCCCAACAGCTGTGCAGAGGGATCCTTTGCTCACCAACATTCCTAACAACACTTCCAGGTATCCAATATCTGTATGTTATTTCCTAAAAAGTCAGTGAAAAATTGTTTGGGCATTTCTTCATGATAAAATGCCCAAAGAAGAAAAGTTATGAAACTTAAAATGTAAGCAAAGTTTTCCATAACAATCTGTATTCAACAAAGTACGATAGATATTCTTCAGCAATACACATATTACTCTAATAAAATTTAACCTTTTCAGTTTGATGAGGCCTCACTTGTCAATCTTATCTCTTATGGCATGGACTTTTGGAGTTTTGATCAGGAATTGGTTGCCTGTTCTAATTTGTGTAAGAGTGTCTCCTGCATTTTCTAAAACTCTTAAAGTTTGAGGTTTTGCATTTAGGTCTTTGATCCATTTGGAGTTGATTTTTGTGTATGATGATAGGTTGAGGTCCTGTTTCATTCTTCTGCATGTGATTAGTCAGTTTTCCTAGTAACATATACTGAATAGGTAGGTTCTCTTCTTCCCAGTGGTTGCTGGTGGAGGTTTTGTCATAGATGAGTTGGTTGAGAAATTGAGGTTTTGCTTCCTGAATCTCTATCCAGTTCCGTTGATCTATATAACTGTTCCTGTCCCAATACCAAGTTGTTTTGATTATTGTAGCCTTATAATAAATTTTAAAGTCTGGAAGTGTGATACTTCCTACTTTGTTTCTTTTGCTAAGGATTGTTTTGGCTATTCATGGTCATTTATGTTTCCATATTAATTTCTCTTTTGCTGTTTCCAGGTCTGAGAATAATGATGTTGGTAATTTAATGGGTTGCCATGAATCTATAGTTTGCCTTTGGCAGGATGGACATCTTAACGATGTTGATTCTTCCAACCCATGAGCATGGAATATTTTTCCATTGTTTGTGTCATCTTTGATTTCTTTCAGCAGTGCTTTGTAGTTTTCGTTGTGAAGACCTTTCACTTCTCTGGTTAGGACGATGCCAAGGTATTTCATTTTTTGTGTGGCTATTGTGAATGGGACTGTGATTTTTATTTGGTTCTCTACCTGTTTGTTGTTGGTGTATAAGAATACAATTATTTTGCACATTTATTTTATACCCTGATACTTTGCCAATGTCCTTTATCAGTGTTTCTGCAAAGCAAAATAAACCATCTAGAGAGCGGGAGACAGCCCAGAGAATGGAGAAAATTTTTGCCAACTGCATATCTGAACAAAGGCCCAACATCCAAGATCTACAAGGGACTCAAACGTGCTGAAAGGAAAAAGGCAAACAGCCCCATCAAAAAGTGGGTAACTAGGTCAAGCTCGGTGGCTGCGCTTTGGGAGGCCGAGGTGAGTGGATTGACTGAGCCCGCGGGTTCGAGACCCGCTTGGGCAACTTGGCGAGACCTCATCTCTACAATAAATCAAAAAATTAGCCGGAGGAGGTAGCGCACGCCTGTAGTTCCCGCCACTTGGAAGGCTGAGGCGGAAGGATTGCTGGAGCCCAGCAGGTCCAGGCTACGGTGGCTGGGAGCGGCCACTGCACTCCAGCCTGGGCGACAGAGTGAGACTCCAACTCAAAAAAAAAAGTGGGTGAATGACATGAATACACTCCTCTCAAAAGAAAACATAGGAGCAGACAAGAGACATGAAAAAATGCTCAGGCTCACAAATCAACAAAAAGATGCAAATCAAAACCACATTGAGATACCACCTAACTTCAGCAAGAATGGTCATAATTAATAAAACAAAAAACAACAGATACTGATGAAGATGAGGAGAAAAGGGAACGCGTTCTGTTGGTGAGAATGCAAGCTAGTTCAACCTCTGTGGAAAACAATATGGTGATTCCTAAAAGAACTAGAAATTGACTTTCCAAACAATACCACAATCCCCCTTCTGGGAATATAAGCAGAGGAACTTAAATGACTCTACAAAAAAAGATACCTGCACATGCATGTTTATTGCAGCACTATTTGCAATAGCACAAACATGGAACCCACCGTGTTGCCCATCAAAAATTGACTGGATTTTTAAAAATGTGGTATATATACCTGATGGAATATTATGTAGCCATAAAGAAGAACAAAATTATGAACTTTGCAGCAACTTGGATGAATTTAGAGTCCATAATACTCAGTGATTCATCACAGAAACAAAGAACTAAGTACTACATGTTCTCACAGGTAACATTTACCAATAATACTATAAGAAAGATTGGCAGTAGCGGGACACTGCCTGGGGAAGTGAGGGGCACAGAACATCAATAAGGGGACATGATCTCAAACCAGGCAAAGAGGGGACCAAAGGGAAGTCCATAATTTAGCAGTATGATGACCGCTTACATATCTAATCCTGAATTGTACCTCACATCTTTATTTAAAAAATGAAAAAAATAAAATAAATAAAAATGTAACCTATACTAAGCCACAAAAGAAATCTTAATAAGTTCAAAATATCCACCTTATAAAAACTACTTCTAAACAGAAAGTAGTAAATTAGAAGGCATTGAAAATAAAAAGAATATCTTTTTTGTTTTCCATAAATCTAGGAACTAAATAATATTTTCAAAATGACAAATTATAAGAAAAATTTTGAAATATTTAAAAATAAACAGCAGTGTCATACAGCACAATTTGTGAGAACTCTAAATAGAATTTTAATGCAATTATCAAGAGCAAAACCTATTCAAAATGAATGAAGCAAGATAATTTTTATGTGAGAGCTTAGAAAAAAGCAAGAAAGCAAATGCATAGAAATAAATAAATTAGAAAATTAGAAAAATAAAAGCTAGAGCCTATGAAACAGAAAACAAAAATAAGAGATCATTAACATGAAAATCCAGTCACTTAAAAGAATTATTTTATTATTTTTTATTTTTTTAATCAATATTTTTTATTATGATTTTGTGGGGTACAGTTAAGGGTTAGGTTTACAATTACGTTTCATTCACGTATCCTGTTGATAAGAGGTGTTTCCCCATCCCCAGACAGATATTTGCGACTGTTAATCCCACCCCCCCACATAATTTTCCAGTACTGTCAGTCATTTTCTTATAGTATTACATTGGACGTTCAAGTGAGATATGAGTGAGAACATGTGATACTCGGTTCTTTGTTTCTGTGAGAGGTCACTCAGTATTATAGACTCTAGTTCCATCCAGGTTGCTGCGAAATTCGTGATTTTGTTCTTTTTTATGGTTGCGTAGTATTCCATCGTGTATATATACCACATTTTTTTAATCCAGTCCTCTTTTGATGGGCAGCATGATTGTTTCCAGGTTCTTGCTATTGTGAACAGTGCTGCAATAAACATACGTGTGCAGGTATCATTTTTATAGAGTGAATGAGGTCTTCAGGGTATATTCCCAGTAGGGGGATTGTGGGGTCATATGGAAGGTCGATTTTGAGCTTTTAGGAATCACCACACTGCTTTTCACAGAGGTTGCACTCGTTTAAACTCCCACCAACAGTGTAGAAGTATTCCCTTTTCACCACACCCTATCCAGTAGCTGTTATTTTTTGAGTTGTTGATAATTGTCATTCTGACTGGAGTTAGGTGGTATCTAAGTGTGGTTTTGATTTGCATCTCCCTGATGATTAGTGAGGTTGAGCATTTCTTCATGTGTGTGTTGGCTGCTCGAATGTCTTCTTTTGTGAAGTGTCTGTTCATATCTTTTGCCCATTTTATAATGGGGTTGTTTGTTTGTTTTCTTTTCAGCTCATTTGAGTTCCTTGTAGATCTAGGATGTTAATCCTTTGTCAGACCTGGAGTTGGCAAATACATTTTCCCAGTCTGTAGGCTGTCTCCCTGCTCTCTTGATGGTTTCTTTGGCTTTGCAGAAGCTTGTCAGTTTAATAAGGTCCCACTTGTCTAACTTCTCTCTTATGACCTGTGGGTTTCGGGTTTTGTTCAGGAATTGGATGCCAGTTCCAATTTCCATGAGGGTATTTCCTTCCTTTTCTACGGTTCTTATGGTTTGAGGTTTTACATTTAGATCTCTGATCCATTTGGAGTTAACCTTTGTGAATGGGGATAGATAGGGGTCCTGTTTCAACCTTCTGCATGTGGTCAGCCAGTTTTCCCAGCACCATTTACTGAACAGGTTCTCCTCTCACCAGTGGTAGGTGGTAGAGGCTTTGTCGAAGATGAGTTGGTTGAGAAATTGAGGTTTGCTTCTGGAATCTCAATTCTATTCCATTGATCTATATGCCTGTTCCTGTACCAATACCAAGCTGTTTTGATGATTGTAGCTTTATAGTAAAGTTTGAAGTCTGGTAATGTGATACCACCTGCTTTGTTTGGTTTTTTTTTGCTGAGGATTGTTCTGGCTATTCTTGGACATTTGTGTTTCCATATGAATTCCTGTGTTGTTTATTCCAGGTATGAGAAGAATGTTCCTGGTAATTTGATGGGTATTGCATTGAATTTGTAGATTTCCTTAGGTAAGAAGGACATCTTCACAATGTTGATTCTTCCAATCCATGAGCATGGGATACTTTTCCACTTGTTTGTTTCATCTTTGATTTCTTTGAGCAGTGTTTTGTAATTTTCATTGTAAAGGTCTTTCACGTCTCTGGTTAGGAAGATGCCAAGGTATTTCTCTTTTTTTGTGGCTATTCTGAATGGAATTGTGTTTTTTGTTTGGGTTTCTGTTTGTTTATTTTTGGTGTAGAGAAATACAATTGTCTTCTGTACATTTATTTTGTATCCTGAGACTTTGCCAAAGGCCTTTATCAATGTAAGGAGGCTTTTGACAGATCCACTTGGGTTTTCAAGGTACACAATCATATCATCTGCAAAGAGAGATAACTTGACTTCCTCTTTTCCTATTTGGATATCCCTGATTGCCTCCTCTTCTCTGATTGCTCTAACCAGGACTTTCAATATTTTTACTATTTTGAGGTATGTTCCCCGTATGCCTAGATGTTCAAGGGTTTTTATCAAGAAGGGGTGCTGGATTTTATCAAAAACTTTTTCTGCATCTAATGATATGATCATGTGGTTTTTGTTTTGACATCCGTTGATGAATTTAATTACATTGATGGTTTTACGAATGTTGAACCAGCCTTGCATCCCAGGAATGAAGCCTACTTGGTCATGGTGGATGATTTTTGAGATGTATTGCTGAATCTGGTTTGCTAGGATCTTGTTGAGAATTTTAGCATCTATGTTCATCAAAGATATTGGCCTGTAGTTCTCTTTTTTTATTGGATTTTTACCTGGCTTGGGTATCAATGTGATTTTGGCTTTGTAAAATGATTTGGGGAGATTCCATCTTACTGAAGGAATACCTTCAGTAGGATTGGTATCAGCTCCTCCTTAAATGTGTTGTAGAATTCTGCTGGAATGCCATCTGGACCAGGTTTTTTTGTAGGAAGTTTTCTTATTACATAGTCAATTACCTTGATTGTTATTGATCTATTTAGGGTCTCAATTTCTTCTTGTTCCAACCTAGGTAGGTTGTGTGATGTCAGAAAGTCCTCCATTTCCTTAAGGTTTTCAAGTTTGTTTCCATACAAGTGTACATCATAGTCTCTAAGGATCTTTTGTATTTCTTCAGCGTCAGATGTGACTTCATCTTTTGTGTTTCTGATTGTGCTTATTTGGTTTGTTTCTCGTTTTTTCTTGGTCAGTCTAGCTAGGGGACCATTGATGTTGCTTATCCTTTTGAAGAACCAGCTTTTTGTTTCATTGATTTTTTTGTATTATCTTTTTGTCTTCTATGTCCTGGATTTGGGCTTTTATTTTGGTGACCTGGATCCTTCTGCTGAAATTAGGGTTTTTGTGGTCTTGCTTTTCCAGCTTCTTTAGGTGGCTTTTAGGTTGTGAATTTCTGTTCCTTCCATTTTCCTCATGTGTGTTTGTAGGGATATAAATTCCCCTCTTATTACAGCTTTCAAGGCATCCCGGAGATTTTGGTAAGGTTTTTCATTTTCATTTGTTTTCCAGGTATCTTTGATCTCTGTTTTGATTTCATCATTGACCCCAGGAGTTGTTTAGCATCATGCTGTTTAGTGTCCATGTCTTTGTGAGTTTTGGGGGGACTTTGTTGGTGTCAATGTTTATTTGTATTCCACTGTGGTCTGAGAAGGTACATGGTAGAATTTCAGTCCTTTTAATTTTGCTTATGCTTGATTTATGGCCAAGTATGTGGTTGATCTTAGAATATGTTCCATGTGGTGATGAGTAGAATGTGTATTCTGTGGTCTTTGGATGGAGTGTTCTGTAGGTATCAATTAAGTCCATTTGGTCCAAAGTCATATTGAGGTTCTGGATCTTCTTGCTGATTTTTTTTCCTGATGATCTGTCTAGTGCTGTGAGTGGGGTATTAAAGTCCCCAGTTATGATGGTGTTAGAGTCAATATCTTTCTTTAGTTTTCCTAGAAGTTGCTTTATGAAAGTTGGCACACCTATGTTAGGTGCATATATGTTTAGGATAGATATTTCTTGTTGATGGATTGAGCGTTTTATCATTATGTAGTGGCTTTCTATATCTTTTTTGATTTTTAATAGCTTGAAGGGTATTTTGTCTGAAATTAAGGTTGCTACTCCTCCTTTCTTTTGTATTCCATTCACCTGAAAGTTTGTTTCCCATCCTCTTACTTTGAGTCTGTGGGTGTCCTTTCTAGTGAGGTGAGTCTCTTGAAGGCAATAGATTGTAGACTGATGATATTTTACCCATTTTGCCATTCTATGTCTTTTCAGTGGTGCATTTAGTCCATTCACATTTAGGCTAATAATTGAAATGCAAGAGTTGATACCTGTCATAAGGTTCTTACAGAGTTGTTCCTGTTTGTTGTCTTTCTTTGGGTTTTGGAGTTGGTTCATGTGTGTTTTTAAACTTTTGCCTGTACTCTTGTAAAGAATGTTGTTGTTCTTTTTTCTTTTTCTTCTGTGTTTAGTACTTTCTTAAGTGTTTGTTGTACAGGTGGTCTGGTGGCAGCGTAGATTCTTAGGGATTGTATATCTGGAAAAAATTTCCATTCTCCTTCACTAATGAAGCTTAGTTTGACTGGGTAGGTTATTCTTGGTTGAAATTGTTTCTCTTTTAGAACTTTGAAGATAGGGCTCCAGGCTCTCCTAGCCTGAACAGTTTCTGTGGATAAATCTGCTGCTATTCTAATTGGTTTTCCCTGGTAGGTAGTCTGGCCTTTTTCTTTTGCTGCCTTTAGGATTTTTTCTGTTATAGCTACTTTGTTCAGGTGAATTATTATGTGTCTGGGAGTTGGTCTTCTCATTTGTTGTCTTGCAGGGGTTCTCTGAATCTCTTGTGTTTTTTGAATTTTTTCATCCTTGATGAGATGAGGGAAGTTTTCTTGAATGATTTCATGAAATGTTTGTTCCAGTGTGGCTTCTGTTTCTCTCTCGGCCTCAGAAAGCTCAATTACTCTTAGGTTTGGTCTCTTGAAGTGATCATTCATCTCTTGCAGGTTTTGTTCTGTCTTTTTGAGCTTCTTTTCTATGCTTTTGACAGTTTCAGCTAGTTCTGTGTTTTGGTCTTTGAGCTCTGAGATTCTTTCTTCTGCTTGGCTGATTCTGCTTTCCATGCCTATTAGTCTGTTATTCATTTCCATCACAGTATTCTTTACTGCTGTCATTTCTGACATCAGCTCCTTCCTATTTTACTCTTGTCTTTCCTCAATTTTTTAAATTCTCTCTATTAATGTCTGGATGTCTGGGTTTGTTGCATGTAACCAGTCATTCTGGGGGCTCTTCATTGTTTGTGTTCCAGAATCTGTTTTCTCGGTGTCTGATCTCCCAGGGGTCTGTGTGAGACCTATATTTTCTTTTGGTTTTTCTTCATTTGTGGGGTTTTTCCCCCTCTCTACTTTTTCCTTCCCTCCACATCACTGTCTTCTTTAATTCTGTTATTCAGGGGTAAAGGGATTGGTTTTACTTCTGTTTGTTCAATCTCCTATTCTTTATGTATGCCCTCTTACTTTATTCAATTCTGGAGTTGTACTGTAGATTGGTGGTGGTCCTTTTTGCAGTTTTGAGATTTACTTAAGGGGGGAGCTGTGATTCAAAAATCTATCTGCAGGTACTGGTATTTGCTGACAGATGTGTGAATAATCTGGAACCCACTTCCCACTGCCTTGGAATCTGTCCATGCAGTAGGGCTGTAGGTTTACTCCCTGAAATAAAATGTGGTTAGCAGAGGGGAGAGAATGGAGCAGACAGTGGGTTGAAGAGGGAGATGGAGAGATAGAGAAATAAGGGGGGGAAACAAATGAGTGTGCCAACAAATAGAAAGAGAGGCCTATACTGAAACAGATAAAAACAATAGACCACAGCTACAGACAAACCAACTCCTATACAGAAAAAAATAAAACATATAGTGATGCTTACATACCATCTATCCAACCACCTTATTAGTGTGCTGTTCCTCGAAACAAAGATATGGTTTACAGAGAGAAGAAAAGAGAAGAAAAGGAAGAAGAAAAAAGAAAAAAAGGAACAATACAGTAGGAATAGAATTAAGTCATTAAACTAACAGAATCAATGAAGCACACTCTGAGACATTTTGTTTAAGTCCAATGTCCTTTCAGGTCTGATTTCTAGTTTTCTTTTCAAGCTGGTAAATTAGTTTGTAGTTAGGGTCAGTTGCCCCTGTCTGCTGTGAAGGACAGTTCAGATCACCCTCTGTTCACCACTCTGGCCTATGTCTTTATCAAGCTTGTTTCTCCCGTGTCGGTGTTGTTACCTTGAATCGCTAGCAGGTGGTGTTATCTCAGCTGCTTGCCCCAGAGGGGGTGGGGCCAGACAGGGATGACAGAGGCTGAAGATGGCAAGATGGCTGCCTGCCTCAGGGCAGATGGCAGGAGACTTACGGTGGGCAGGACGTCTTGGTCACAGGAGAGGTGGCAGTGATCCCAGCAGATCTTCCCTGAAGGAGCTTCAAGGACTGAAGTTGTGGATCTGCCTCTGGCCCGGGTGGTGCGATGTGCTACTGGCAGCGGTGGCGGTGGCTGCAGCAGCTGCGGTGGCTGTGGCGACTGCGGTGGCTGTGGTGGCAGTGTCTGCACTGCAGTGGTTGTCCAGACCGCTGTGATGCCCCAGCGGTGGCAACGGATGAGCTCTGTATGAAGAGCAGGCTGCGATGTTGGGGTCCGTAGCCCCCGGGGCGAGAGTCAGAGACCCACTTCAGTTCTCCTTTGCAGATGTTTTCACAGACCGTGTTGCCCCATCGCCATCTTACTGGAAGTCCAAAAAAATTATTAAAAATGGACAGGCCAGGCTCAGTGGCTCAGTCTGTAATCCTGGCACTTTGGGAGGCTGAGGTAAGTGGATTGCCTGAGCCTGTGGGTTCGAGACCCACCCAGGGAACTTGGTGAGATCTCATCTCTACAATAAATAAAAAAAATAGCCGGGCATGGTAGTACGTGCCTGTGCTTCTGGCTACTTGGAAGGCTGAGGCAGAAGGATCACCGGAGCCCAACAGATCAAGGCTGTGTTGGCCAGGAGTGTGCCACTACACTCCAGTCTGTGCGACAGGGTTAGACTCCAACTAAAAAAATTAAAAAAGAAAAAAAAAGGACAAACATTGGGTAAAATTAAGCTACAAAAATTAGAGAAAAAAATGAAATAAAATACAAAATAAAAATATAATTACTTTTAATAGTTATTCACTACCAAAAATATAAATAACATGAAAAATTTGAAAACAGATTGACTACATACAATTCTGGAATTACATAAAGCATAAATATTGACTTTAGCAAAAGTAGAAAATTTGAATAGAAAAGTAGCTTTAAATTTAAATGCTAAACAAGGAAATTCCTTCACCCATTCCACCAAAAAATATATATCTCACTCATTATTTTCCAGTCACACTAACCTTTCAAGTTTTCAAATGTACCAAACTCTTTCTGCCTCAGGGCCTTGGCACTTTCTGATGTTCCTAGCAGATATACCATATTTCCTGCCCTTTTTACCTGATCTACCTCTATTCGCCTCCAAATGTCACTTCACATGTTAATTTCTAAGGGAAGCTTTTCTCATTTCCCAGAATATTCATTTCCCCATGAAGTCCTCCAAAGCACCCATTCTTCTTTTTATCATGTATTATAATTTATTATTAAGCATTTATTTGATTACATTTTCCCTGCTAATTTAATGTTCTTAATTGCTGGAATGTTTTTTCTAACTTAATTTCTGGTATCCATTACAGCACCTGGCATAGACTATATCACCAATAAAGAGATATTAGATGAATATATTCATTCTGGTAAAAATAATGTATCCATCCAGGGTGCTGTGCCGTCTATCTATTTATTCTTTTTTTTATGTAAATTAAATGAGCACGAATAGCCATTCAGACTAGCAAGTCATTGATTAAAATACTAAATGATATTCTGTGGCCTCAAAACATTCTGCATATTGGATAGATGTCCACTAAACAATAAAAATCATTGGTAACCTGTTCTCATCTGTGCTGAAAGGAATGCAAATGTACATATATAAATTCACTTTGTATCACTCATTTCCTTGCCTTGAGGATTTGCATATTGCTGGTCTAATAAAGTTTTCTCCAATATCTATTCTTTATAAGTTCTTTGCAAATGAAATGATTACCAGCCATTTTACCCTAGAATGTCAGAAAATTTAATATTAGAGTAATCAGTATATAACTTCTAAACTCATTTTAAAGCAATCCTAATATGTATAAATGTTCACATTTTTATCTTTAATTTTCAGGTCATTTTCAAGTCTTCAGTGCATTGACAGAAATTGTAACTAATGGCTCTGCAGTAATATCAGCTGATTCTTAAATGCTTTCAATATATGTCATCAAACTGATTTTAAAAGTAATCTGTAAACACTTTTCTTCCTTTTGCTTGCTGGCACAAGTAATGGGCTCTAATTATATGATCGTATTTGTAAATAAAATTTGATATCCACTCAACTAAATAAATACATCTATGTGATTCCTGTGGTAGTGTTGGGAAAATATATCTAAAAACAAAACCTGCTGCCACCTCACAAAACTTCTCCATAAAAGTAGAAAAAAATACGAGTTTTATTATTGAGTAAGCTTTAAAGAAGAATATGATCACATCATTGACCAAATTTTAAAGAGATTGTCAGGACAGAAAATAAATCTTACTGTTTATATAGCCCAGCAAACAGTCTACAATACAAGTTCTCAGGATAAACAGTAACTAGTCCTCAAGTAGGTGGACTCAATAGCCCTATTTGTCACATAAAATTCAACCTAAATTTGCTTTGCAGTTGTGGTAATCTGTATTTTCTAATTTTCTTTCAATGAAAAACATTAATTTCTTACATCTTTATGAGCTGAAGTAGCTGAAGTTAGGTTCCTGTCATTCCAGGAAACTGAGAGATAGAGTCTCTATCTTCCTCAGTGATTCGTTTCAACCAGATGACTTCCAGGTTCATGAAAAAACATATCTCAGCTGCTTATTTGGTCTTTTTTAAAGATTTATATTTATATTCAAAGAGGCAGAGAAAAGTACTCACATGTTTTCTTAAATAAATTCTTCAAGGAAGAAAGGGGAGGGAAGTCTCTAACAGAAAGAATTAAGATTTTAAATCTGTATTTGCCCTTACAGCATTCTCAGTTACAATGAAGTATAATATATTAATATTTGTTTGTTGTAAGTAATAATTTTCTTTTGTTGACTTGAAAAATGACTTCAAAGGTAGAACCAACAGGGTCAGATACTGAAGAGAGAAGCTGAATGGAGAATGGGACAACTGTCTTGTAGTTAAAGGGCTCTTACACAGAAGAGGAGTTAGACTTACCATGTGCAAAATCAGAGAAAATAACTAAGGCTAAGTAACTACAATGTGTAAGAAAACTGTAGGGAGACAGGTTTGATCATGATAAAGGGAAAGAACTATCCATTGGGCTGAACTGTACAACAACATATCCAGCTCAGTGTTTATGAGTTTTCCAAGTATTGGCAGAATCTTTGCTCAGTGAGGGAAGTATTGAAGTGATTCAGCATTAGTTGCGTAATTAATCTCAGCATGATGATATTCAAGGCTTTTCCTAATACTGCGATTTTATAATAATATATTTGCAAATTCTTTAGAAAAATATGCGCCCATATTTCTAAATGTGTAATAAAAAAAAAGTTGATACAATAAAGTAACCTAACAGTTTTTGGATTTCAGTTTGAAACCACTCAGCCAGAGAGACTTTTGTATAGAAAGGTTACTTTTCTTCACAAGATGAGTCAGGTTAACTGCTTTAAAGGCCAGGGTGCAGAAAATGCTTTATTTAAAGCTTATTTTATTTAGCAGGTTGCTCAGATTCCTTCTAGAATTCAGGAAACCGTTTAGACCCAGGAAAATGTTATAATGGGTACATAGAAAGATGGGAAATAGAGCAATGGCAGAAAGGACTATTTGCACAGAGATGAAAGAGGAGCACAAGAGGGGATAAAGTTCGGGTTCAATATGCCATGAAAGTCATATAAGAGAATAACAGTTCTGAAAGAAACAGAATGAGCAGGGAAGGTGAAAAGCACCTTAAAAAGAAAAAAAGGGAGACTTCTAAATACTCCAAAAGAAGCTGCAATCAAAAAGGTTACTTCAGGGCCAGTACAAATCGAAGCAGGGAGAATCTTGATCAAAGGCTATTTGAACAGCTGAGAAACTGAGTGAACGATTAAAAGAATGTTGTGCTTTGTCTGGAACGTACCCAAATAACTGGACTATGATTTGTCAAAGGCTTCAGTTAATTATCTAGAAAACAAGATGGTTAATTGTAATATTTGGCTATCAGATTTCACTTTTGTATTTTTCTGGTTATTAAAGTATTCGTGTTCATTGTTTAAAATCATTTAAAAGTGCATCAAAGTTTTAAAAAATAAAGTTTCTTGCACTTTCTGTATTCATTATCACTGCTAAAATTCTGTATTCTGAACTTTCATCCAGGATTTTTCCTTCTATTTTCAAAACACTATATTTTAATAACATTTTCATAGGCCCACCATAGCTTTAAATCCCTGTTCTAGCATTTAATGGCTGCTTTATAAACTATATAGCTTCTTTCAGTTATCTTTTTCAATTTGTAAAAATGGAAAAAATTGTCTTTTTCAGATATGTTAGAAGGAAAGAAATGAAAAGGAATTGTAGAAGTGCTTAGCACAAAGCTTAGTGCCTATTAAGCATTCCATAACCAATAGTCTGTAATATAATTACACTACAGTGACTGTATATTTGTCAAAACCTTACTTGAAAATCTATTTTTCAGTCATTGTTGTATACATTGCAGTCCAAATTGTGGGAGCATATTTCCCTATAATTCATAATAACAACGCCTGGGTTTAGAACATCTTGCAGAATTCTGACAATATCTATACACCATTTCTTTCTCATCTTTATTCTCATATTTTTTAGATTTAGTGCTTTTGTAAACAGGTCTTCAGTGTTTGATTTGTATATTTCTGGAGCATTTTTCATGATGAATTAAACAATTGGCCATAAAAAGTATGTTTTTAAATGTTACAGAGCTACATAGGAAAGCAGTGAGAATATGCCTACTATGTGCCAAATACATAAAAACATTTTCTTATTTCTTTCTCACTGATAAATTTACTTTCTACAGATTAGAAAACTGGAGGTCATTAGAAAACTGATTGCATTACACACTCAGTTGCCTCTCAGTTGAAACTGAAAAGATTAGTTGCCTGTTAAATTTTGTTTTAAAATAATTTGTGGAAAGGAGAATTATAAATCACTTTTTGCAAGAAATTCAAAGGATCACACCCAAAATACACCTAAAATTTTGCACAGCAAATTCTTAGAAGCAAATTTCCACATTATTTAGAATAACAATAAAAACATTAAAATGTCCTCCAAAACTGCTCTTCTTTGCATCATTCTCATTTGGTGAAGAGCATCATCATCCTTCAAGTGGCTGAGACCTAAAACCATGGAAGACACGCTCAATTCCAATACACCTGCAGGCTATACCAGCTCTACCTACAAAATACATTCCAAATCCTACCACTTATCTCCATCCCTAGAGCTGTCTGACTCACTGAAGGTGCCATCATGTCTCACATGCCATCCTTTTCCGATTGTTACTGATTCTTCTCTGAGTCTTCACTGCCTCAGTCTACTCTTAACACAGCAAAGAGAAAAATCGTTTTTAAATGAAAGCCAGGTTGTCACTCTTTTTAAAAACTGTAAAACAGTTTCCCACTTTCATCAATGTAAAAAGCAAATCTTTATATAATGAAGTACAAGGCCCTATGCGTTTCTCCGACAGTACACGCTCTCTTACAACTGCCTCTTTGAAATCAGCACCCATCACTTTTCTTTTTCTTTTTCTTTTCTTTTTTTTTTTTTTGGTGCAGGGGATGGTGAAGAAAGAGGTTTATTTCTGAATTCAGAACTCAGGGAGGCAAAACTTAGCTCACTTAAGTCTCTTCGGCTTCTTGGATTTTACAGTTCATATTTATAAGCACAAGAGTTAAGTTTACTATAAAGGAACATCAAGGTATGACATCTCAGGATGTTCCTGTAATGTCTGTTTCCATTACTCTGACGTTCGTTGTTTATACATTTCTGCACCACTCCGAGCTTTATGCCTTTGTTATCAAAGACAAAGGAATGCTTTTCAGAATTTAGTAACATTTTTTGTTTGTTTTCTCACTTATAAGCAAACTCTAAACAGTTACCATAATACTATAAGAAAGGGATTGGCAGTAGCTGGAAACTGCTGGTAGGAGCACATAACATTAATAAAGGTAACTCAAACTAAGCAAAGTGGGAACCAAAGGGGGGCCCACACTTTACTTGTATGATAACCACTTGTATACCTAATCCTGAATTGTATGCCACAACTTTAAAATAAAATAAATTTTTTTAAGAAAGAAAAAAATCAGCACCCATCACTTTTCATGGTTTAATGACCTGAGTCACATTGGTATGTTGTGTATGTTATTGCCTCAGAGCTTTTGCATCTGCCTTTCCACTGCTTGGAACCATGTTCCCCAGCATCTCATCCGTATATGTATTTTCAATTTGTTTTATTTCAGTTTAGATTCAAGGGGTGCATGTGAAGATGCGTTACATAGGTATATTGCATGATGGGGAGGTTTAGGCTTCTAAGGTTCCTGTCCCTCTCTCGCCCCCCCCATGGAGAACATGAAACTGATGGGTAGTTTTGTAGCCCTTATTTCCCCTCTAATTCTCCCTCGCCTCTTTAGTAGTACCCAGAATCTGTTGTTGTTATCCTTGTGCTCATGTATGCACAGTGTTTACTTTATCCTTATGAGTGTGATCACGTGGCATTCAGTTTTCTGCTTCTGTGAAAATAAGACTATACTTTCTGGGATCATTTTCATGCTTTGTCACTTACAATTTTATGCTCTGTTCTCCCCTTCCGTTTAAGTTTCTGGCATATGTCACATTCTCAGTGAGGTCTTCTCTAAGTGCCCTAATTGAATCACAACTTTGCACTCATGCTTGCATCTCCTAATTTCCTTCTACTTCAACACTTCATAGTACTTGCCACTCTGACTTACTTATTAGAAATACTGTAAGTGTATGCACCTCCCCAGAGAGAATTTAAGTTTCAAGAAGACAGATTTTATTTCCTGTTTATTTATTAATGTATCTACATTATCTAAAACAATCTCATAGGTGATATCAAAAAGATGTGCTAAATAAATGAACGAATATTTACTCATATAGAAATAGTTTAAGTCCTCTAAAAGCTCTAAGAAAATGCTAAAAGATGGAAAGACGCCTCTAGAAGAAGAAAATGATTATGCAGATGCTTGGAGGTTCTTTGCTAACATTTTCTAGTTCATCGATGATACTTACCATGCTCAATGAAGTGGGATTGATACGTGTATGTATTATAATGTTGGTCTACATTAATGTGAATATTGTTTTAAGTGTTTATTATTTAAATAATTACATATTATATTAATGTAATTATTGTAATGAAAAATTACCCAGGCTAAAGTAAATCTAAATTACACTGATGCTGTAAGCCTATAGCTATCTAAAATATATGTAAAGTGATATTGGTCATTTTGTGAAGAAAGGATAAGAAAAATTGTATAATCACATTTTTTTCTCTCTTTTAATTTTTATTTGAAAATTGTGGGGTACAATTCAGGGTTAAGTATACAAATATTCATTGTGCACGTACCTTTGCTGATGAGGTGTGCCGTCCCCTTCCCCAGGCAGGTATCAACTACTGTCAATCCCACCTCTCTGCACCCCCGACCCCACAGTTTCCCACTACTGTCAATCTTTTTCTTATAGTATTATGGTAGTTGTTCAAGGTCCATTTATGAGTGAGAACATGTGACACTCAGCTCTTTGTTTCTGTGAGAGATCAATGAGTAATGTAAACTTTAATTCCATCCAGGTTGCTGCGAAAAAACGATGGTTAGATGCCGCGAAGTAGGTGGCAATGTCTTAACCTATGCATGTTGTCCAGCCCGAGAGCCTCTTCCATCCTTGTCAAGGGGAATGCTAACCTCTCTTTTCATACTACACCACATTTTTTATTCATCAGAATTCACTGTTATTAACAAAATACCATAATTATTCTACTGTGGAAAGCTGCATCAAGAATTGTTAGACAAAATCTAGAGCATATTTTCTGAAATAATGAATATGTTTTAATCATCTACCCTATTCTATTTTCCTAAGTAGAGTTTCTGAAGAGTTATTTAAGAAGATATTGCTGCTGGGCATGGTGGCTCATACCTGTAACCCCAGTTCTGCGGGATGCCGAGGTGAGAGCACTGCCTGAGCTCATGGGTTCAAAACCACCTGAGCAAATTGGTGAGACCACATCTCTACAATAAATCAAAAAAAATTAGCCGGGCATGGTGGTGCCTGTGGTCCAAGCTACTTGGAGGGCTGCAGCAGAAAAATCACCTGAGCCCAGCAGGTGGAGGCTTCGGTGGCCATGAGTGTGCTACTGCACTCCTGCCTGGGCAACAGAGCAAGATCCAACTCAAAAAAAAAAAAAAAAAAGAAGATATTGCTTTTTAGAAAATCCCCCATTAGATAAAATGATGTTAAAATAAACAATTGCGAATTCATATTGTGCTTACTATGTTTTAGTTATTCAACACAGTTGAGAGTAATCCAAAACTATAATATTATTACTTCTAAAGTCAATTATATCACTGCCATTTATTGCATGCTTTTAGTTTTCAAAGAGCTTTATGCAGGAGAGATAAGTTTACAACAAATAAATGTATATTTTACATCACTGAAATACTCTTTCATCTAGTTTTTCTCCAGGCTATTTGTTATTTATCTTATACTTAATCTGTCAGGAGTCTGACAGTAATGGCTGCCATGAAACTCCTCTCAGATATTTTAGCACCTTTTGTTTCTAATTTGCGATCATTCTACCCCCATTTCTCAGAGAATACTGGCTCCCCCATCCCAAATAAATACTACTTGTAATATCTGTGTTTTTATCCCATGTGGTTGAGCCTTAGAAGATGTTTGGAAGGTGGTTATGTGTCTATAAGAGTTTTGTATTTTAGCCGGGCTTGGTGGCTCAGCCTGTAATCCTGCGCCTTTGGGAGACTGAGTTGAGTGGATTGCCTGAGCCCGCGGGTTCGAAACCCGCCCGGGCAAAGAGACCTCATCTCTACAACAAATCAAAAATCAGCGAGGCGTGGTAGCTCGTGCCTGTAATTCCAGCTACTCGGAAGGCTGAGGCGGAAGGATCGCCAGAGCCCAGCAGGTCGAGGCTGTGGTGGCGGGGAGCGGCCACTGCACTCCAGTCTGGGCAACGGAATGAGACTCCAACTCAAAAAAAAAAAAGAGTTTTGTATTTGAAGCTCAACTTCATACTGCTCTGTCTCCAACACTTTGTAACTTAATTTTTAAAATTTATTCTTAAAGAATACTTTCTTCTTATCTTAACGCAGTACATTAAATGGGTCTAAGTAATGAATAGGAAACAGAAAGTACAGATAGTAGGTATACAGGTTTAGGCGTATAGAGCAGGAACTGTAGCCAGGTCTGACAAAGACTCCACAGTTTAAATACAGACCCTTTCCTCTACATATTCATATTTCTACAACCTGCTTTCTCTGACATTCTTTCCTCAGGAGTCAATCTCTCTTGCTCACTATCTTTGTATGTATTTTTATCTTTAGTAAAATCAAAATCATTCATATTTCCTTGGATCCCTATTGCATAGATATACATCTTAAAGTACCTATAATTATGTTGTGGGATGTTTGATTTTTTAAACAATTCTTTTCCATTTTGAAATTCTTACATAATAATTTTTATTATTTATTTGTTGTCACGTTGGTTTTTTTGATATGATTAGCCTTTTTTTGCTTATTCATTTGGTTATCGGTATTTCAAAACCCACCTGAACTCCAAAAAAATTATTAAAGAAATTTAATAGTTAATTATTTAAGTAACACTGAGATAATTCTGTGTGCCTTCATGTGTGTGTACGTGTATCCAATCATAGTGGAAAATATATATGCTAAGAGTTTACCTTCTAACAGGCAGTGGAAGAAAACAGTTTAATCAGGGCTGTTATCTAGACAGATTACAAAAGAAAGCTTCTTGGGAGTAAACATTATGGCAGGTGAAGATGTGAACGTTCTAATTTCAGAAGAATACCACTTTAGTAGACTTGTGTCTTGCTGAGGTAATCTCTATGCCTTCTGCTTCCTTTAACGAGCTGTGCTTATTTTTAATTGATAGTAATAGAAAATACTAAGATTATAACAAGCAATGCCAAGATTAACTGACCTTTCTTCATTTATTTTTCTTTCATCCTCTAATTACTTTGTCCCTCTTCATTGATTTATCTTTATTTCGAAATGAGATCTCTGGTAATTTGGCTAACTTCTTATTTCACGTTTCCTGCTCTAGAGGAAAGAGCACTGCCCCTTAAAGTAGAATGTGCAATGACATTTTAAAAAACACAAAAGTCCTGCAAATAATTAAGTATAGTGAAAAGACAGCTTTTTCTTTGGCTATGCTCCTCACCTCTAACGAAAGTATATTTCCAGTATCAGGCATGCTATTTTGATTTTGACTTGAAATGAAAGTATATTTCCAGTACCAAGCATGCTATTTTGATTTTGATTTTCACTTAAACAATAGGATTAACATTCAAGCAATGCACACCATGGGAACCAGGCCAGTTGTTTAAATTTTGAAATGTGTTCATATGTTGAGACATCGTCTGTTCTAAGGTATCAGAGTGTCTCCTGCCACCCTTGCAGCCCTGTTGTGTCCCCAGTACAACCCAGATCTCTTTATCATCAAGTACATAAAAAACTAGAAGACTGACTTCACATAAGTTTTACAAGCTAGAACTTATTCTTATTAGTCAGAGACTTTATAATCAACTGTCCAATAATTTGAATATGACTCAGATCACAAAATTTGGCCTCAGAACTACTTCAGTGTACTTGGCAAACATGGGATCTGACATTTTATTCTCTTTGTGCCATTGCATTATTACAGAAATTATTCAAAAAAAGTAACACTTTGATTAATAAGATCATTAATGGATTTTGAAATTAAATACACTCTTGATTGGAAAAAATAAATCATTTTCTGTCACATGATAAGGAGCTGCTTCTACACGATATTAGGTCATGTCTAATAAGGGCTCCTGCATTTACCTTCTGTCACCAGCATGAAGTCTGCTCTCCCGAGGCGCTGTGTTATTTAAGGGGGAATAAGACAATCTGAAATGTCATATACCACCAGAAACAAAAACGCATGAGATTATTCTGCCTAAAGCAGATATTCTTTAATTATAAAATCAGATCAAAATATGTGCCCATATGCAAAGTACCAAAAAATTCTAATTTTTTACAAAGATTTTGAGAAAACTTAGTAACCAAATGCTCTGCTCAGATTAATGTTCAAGATTGGTAGTTAAAGTTGTTTTACACATGAGGTACATATATCACAAGTAGAATATCATGCACAGTGTTAGGTATCTATAAAGCATTTTTGGGATGTGTGTGCATGCACACACACCACACACACACACACACACACACACACACACACACACACACACTCACACACATACCTTTGGTTTAAAAATAGCTTTAATATGGGCTAAAAAAGCACTTGAGCCAAGGAGTTAATTATACCCATGCTGAGAGATTTAGGGAGAAGTTTAATGTTGTCTGCAATTTATTTTGAAGTGCACCAAAAACAAGATGCATTAGTAATTGAATAGAGAAATAAAGAGATGGCGGGACTCGGTGGCTCAGCCTGTAATCCTAGCACTTTGGGAGGCCTAGGCGAGTGGATTGCCTGAACCCACGGGTTCGAGACCAGCCCAGGTAACTTGGTGAGTCCTCCTCTCTAAAATAAAATAAAAAATAGCCGAGCGTGGTAGCGTGCGTCTGTAGTTCTGACTACTCTGAAGACTGAGGCACAAGAATTGTCAGAGCCCAGCAGGTAGACGCTGGGGTGGCCGTGAGAATGCGTTCCACTGCACTCCAGCCTGGGCAAAGGAGTGAGACTCCAACTCAGGAAAAAGAAAAGAAAAAGAAAGAGATAAACATCAGATAAAGCATGTATACAAAAATGTCAATTTTTCTGGAATCTAGATAATGACTTTTCACTGTAAATTTATTTAATATTGCTATATGTTTATGAAAATTTTATAATATCAGAAAAAAATTTTTTATGAAGTGCCATTACCCCTAAAATCCATTTTCATGATATTTTCCTATCATAAGACTGATGCAAAAAGATGGAATTTGGGGGTCACTCCTATTGTGTTAGAATATTTTATTAATATTCTTATAAAATAAAATTTAGAACAATGATCAAGCTCAGAGAAAACAGAATTGATGAAACTTGAGTTTTGTGTAATTTTCCTAATATGATATTGTAATAGAATAGAATAAGATTCACTTGATATTATAAGTAACATAAATTTAAGAATTTAGTATTTTGGTCATTTTTTTCTCATAATATCATTAATATTGAGTGTTTAGGGAATGTTATAAAGACACATCTGTGCTTAAAAATGATCATATCTATTTTTAAAGAGTTTTTTATGCTTTTAATAAAATAAAAATGCAGCAGAAATCACGACATCTAAGTGAAAGTTGATGTTTACCATTTTTGATGTGCACTTAAAAAATAACAAGAAGCCGGGCTCGGTGGCTCACCCTGTAATCCCGCGCCTTTGGGAGGCTGAGGTGAGTGGATTACCCTCGCCCGCGGGTTCGAGACCCGCCTGGGCAGTGAGAC